>NC_091353.1:17593785-17709121 GCF_038502225.1 Cherax quadricarinatus
AGGATTTAGACAAACTCTACTCTTGGTCAGAAAAGTGGCAGATGCAGTTCAATGTGGATAAATGCAAGGTTCTGAAGCTCGGGAGTGTCTATAACCCTAGCACTTATAAGTTAAATAATGTAGAACTTAGCCATACAGATTGCGAAAAGGACTTGGGGGTTATGGTAAGCAGCAACCTTAAACCAAGACAGCAATGCCTAAGCGTACGTAATAAGGCAAATAGATTACTGGGATTTATATCAAGAAGTGTAAGCAACAGAAGTCCAGAGGTCATACTGCAGCTTTATACATCATTAGTAAGGCCTCACCTAGATTATGCAGCTCAATTCTGGTCTCCATATTACAGAATGGACATAAATTCGTTAGAAAACATTCAGCGTAGGATGACTAAATTAATACATAGCATTAGAAATCTTCCTTATGAAGAAAGATTGAAGACTCTTAAGTTACATTCACTTGTTAGACGAAGAATGAGGGGAGACCTGATCGAAGTGTATAAGTGGAAGATAGGTATTAATAAAGGGGATATTAACAAGGTCTTGAGGATATCTCTCCAAGAGAGAACCCGCAGTAATGGATTTAAATTAGATAAGTTTAGATTTAGAAAGGACATAGGAAAGTATTGGTTTGGAAATAGGGTAGTTGATGAGTGGAACAGTCTACCTAGTTGGGTTATTGAGGCTAGGACTTTGGGTAGTTTCAAATTTAGGATGGATAAGTACATGAGTGGGAGGGGTTGGATTTGAGTGGGACTTGCACATCGGAGTTTGTTTCTTGGGTGGCATTGAAAATTGGGTTGGGCAAATGTTTTGTTAGTGGGATGAATTGTAAAGGACCTGCCTAGTATGGGCCAACAGGCCTTCTGCAGTGTTCCTCCTTTCTTATGTTCTTATGTTCTTAAACCCAACAGTGGAGTAATAAATAACTCTACTAAACTTGCCCTTGCTGCCGCTGTAAAGACTTGCCTACAGGTTAAATTTACAGCCATCCACTCGACGAAAGACTCATTCATCGTCGTCTGTACTGACGATTATGAAGCCTCAAAGCTGATCGCCGACACTTCTATGAAAACCCTCAGAGACCGACAGTTCACCATCTCCCCTTCACCTTTTTTGCTGGCGAAACGTTCTGTTTTCCTCAAACGGCTGGACAAACTCGTCACTTCTTTATCGACTGAGGATCTCAAGACCTCTATCGAGGAACAAAATACCTGGGCGTCGATTGAACATATCACCAAAATCCCCAATGCCTCTACAATGATCAAGCTAACCTTCTCCAACATCGAGATGGCTACTAGAGCACTGTCTGACGGCCTAGTTATCTCCTACTAGCATATCCATCCAAGTCACATAGAACCCGAATGTTTCGCCCACATCTCGCCATGCTGGACCTGCTACTCCTATCACCACTCAACGCCTGACTGTCCTCTGAAAGGGAAGAAGTACTGCACAAACTGTGGTAAAGACGGCCATGACTTCAAGGAATGGTAGGTAAGACACATAGGCAACAGTTAGGCAACTTTATTCCGAAACGTTTCGCCTACACAGTAGGCTTCTTCAGTCGAATACAGAAAGTAGGCAGGAACAGTAGAGATGTGAAGACGATGTAATCAGTCCATCACCCTTGAAGTCGTAGAATTTGAGGTTGTCAGTCCCTCGGCCTGGAGAAGTTCAGTTCCATAGTCAGGAACTATCTGAAGATCAAGCGACAGTGCGGAGACTTAAATACTGTCGCAAGGAGAGGTGCAGAGTAGTAGTAGTAGTAGTAGTGAGAATGTAGCCACTGAGAGGTCAGGTCCCTATCAGATCCAACAGTTCTCACTTGGAAGGGTTGTCTAAGGCGTTTTCTGTATCAAGAGGCCATGTGTTGCAGTGTCTGACAAGATGAACATCAAAATGGTATACAATACCGACAGATTGGTAGGTAAGACACATAGGCAACAGTTAGGCAACTTTTTTCCGAAACGTTTCGCCTACACAGTAGGCTTCTTCATTCGAATATCGCTTGATCCCTTTTATTCACCAACACTGTCTTGCGGTCAGAATACACACCCACCTTGGCCCCTTTATCTTTTTCACCACCTGTGCTCGCCCAAACACTACTCTCAACATACACGACCTCTCCTTAGTCTTCAACTACACCAACACACCAACTTACCTACTAGCTGACATGAATGCCAAACACACCGCCTTTCATCACACCAGTAACAACCAACTTGGTCACCAATTACTCAACTTTACAAACCATAAACACCTAATTCATCTTGGCCCAGACTTCAATACCTTCTTCAACCACACGGGCCAAGGCAAACCAGACATCATTCTGGCAAACCGAGCCAGCTCTCTATTTCAACATTACATCTCACCTGGCCCTATTACAGGCTCTGATCACATCCCAGTCATCTTGCACATCTCCTCCAACCCTATCCTCATTCCAACCACACCTTCCTTCTCCTACAAGAACGCTGACTGGGATGCTTTCAAACAACACATAGACAATATTAACCTCACCTATGACTACAACAACAAACCTATCTCTGACATCGATACTCAACTTGATCTCATCCAGGACACCATTACACAAGCAGCCAACATCGCAATACCAAAGAAAACTCACACCACTCGTTATTCCTTCAAACCCTCACTCAAAACAAGAAGACTAATTATCTGCTACCACAACCGCTTCCTCTACAACACACATAGATTTAATCAAGTCCGATTAGATCTCACTTACCTTAGAAACAACATTTTACACAGCCTAGACCAAGACCACAACAATCACTGGTCACGACTAATACAACAAGCGGACAGGCAGCGTGTTAAAAACACTAAAGCCTTCTGGAACTTTATCAAAAAAATCAGAGGCACTACTCCCACCAACAAATTCAAACACATCACCCACAACAACACACACATCTCAGACCCACAGGCTGCTACCAACATCTTCAAATACATCTGGGAGAACATCATCCACCCTCACCCACCTCGCCCTAACGTTATTCAACACATTCAGAACATAGAACACTGGAACACTGCACACACACAAGAAACAACACCAGACAGCCACATACATCTAGACTCTCTTACCTCCTCCCAAGAACTCGACACTCCTTTCACCAACACAGACATTAAAACTCTCCTCAGACACCTTCCTCCAAAGGCTCCTGGTGCCTCTGGCCTAAACCATATTATCCTGAAACACCTTCCTGACTCTATCATTACTGCCTACACAAACCTCCTCAATGCCTCCCTTGCCTCTGGATACTTCCCTTCCCTCTTCAAAGCTGCTACTGCTATCCTCCTTCCTAAACCCAATAAAGACCACTCTGACCCTAGAAACTATCGCCCTCTCAGCCTCCTCGAAACTTTAGGAAAACTCTTTGAAAAACTCATTAATCATCGCCTTCGCAGATACCTGGAACATAATTCTCTACTTTCAGATGGCCAGTTTGGCTTCAGAACACACAGATCCACACAGGATGCCATTAACATCATTCTCAACTACATCCACATAAACACAAAACAAAGAAACAGGACAGCCCTGGTTGCAAAAGACGTTGAAAAAGCTTTTGACACTGTGTGGCACGAGGGGCTCAAGTACAAACTCTGCACTAACTTCAACCTGCCTCTCAATACTCGTAAACTCCTCTGCAACTTCCTAGACGGCCGTACCATGAGAATCAAATTCCAAGGCTGTTACTCTGACTACTTCACACTAAATGCTGGAGTACCCCAGGGATCTGTCCTTTCCCCTACCCTCTACATTTTATACACTAACGACATTCCAACACCTGTATACCACAACTCCATCACACTAGCCTATGCAGACGACATTACACAACTTATCACTCATGCCAATATAGATACACTCACACACAAAACACAAAATGAGGTTGACAGGATAGCGATCTGGGAACAAAAATGGAGGATCAAAACCAATGCAGCAAAATCCAGCATTACGTATTTTAACTACAGGAAACGTGATCCTCCATTACCTGTCGAGCTCAGAACAGCTGATACCCGCACTTACTTCCCTATCACACAATCTGTCACTGTCCTTGGCGTTAATCTTGACTACCTTCTTCGTTTACACGGACACATTCACTCAAGGCATGCAATAGCTAGTAAGGCCCTTGCGGGCCTCTACAAGCTGAAACATGCCTCTCAACGCACCAAACTACACCTCTACAAATCCCTAATACATCCTCTGATAACTTACTCTCCTCTAGCCCTCTCTCTTGCAGCAAAAACAAACTTACTTAAACTGCAGCGTGTCCAGAACAAGGCGCTGCGCTGGGTGCTTGATGTCAGATGGGAGGACTTCGCCACAAGCGAGTCTCTCCATGCCCAGTTAGACGTCCCTGCGCTGAATCTGTACTGGAAGAGGCTCAGTGACAGACAGATAGACAAACTTGAGACACGACATGACTACTGGACCTCTCTCCTTGACGAAGACATTCGCAGACCCACAAACCAACACAACCTTTTCTACTCCTTGCATGATCCTGCTCCTAACCCTACTTACAAATAACCTTGGATCCGCTGACAGGTACCTTCTAAGACAGGTACCATTCTCTGACCCACGTTCGCCTTAGCATTTTTGGGTTAAGACATGACTCAGTTCTGCACTCCTCTCTAGCTCTAAACGTCGCATGTCCCTTACTCCCAGCTCACCCCACCGGAGTCCCAACAGAAGAACCTGAATTTCTCTTTTCAATATCTGTCCCACGATCGCCTTTGCTGCTGGGTTAAGCCCTGGCTCTATTTCTACGACTAAGAACACTCCTCTCCAGCACTATTCTTCGTCTGTCCCGTCTTCCCCGCTCATCCCATTTGGGATCTTACCTGAACTTTCGTTCGTTCGTTCGCTTGATCTTCAGATAGTTCCTGACTATGGAAGGAGGAACGGTTCTTGAAGCTGTGTGCCTTCAGGAGGAGAGAAAGGTAGTCTCTGTATAAAACGTCCATCACTAGTACTGTGTCTTGACAATGAGGAAATGGTATGGTATGGCACACAGCTTCAAGAACCGTTCCTCCTTTCTGCAAGACTGCATTGAAGAAATGGTCGCAACTAGATCCACTCCACACCATCTCACGGATTCTAAACATCCCTTCTCTCCTGCTACTTACCACTATCTACGAGAGTGCAAGGAAGATATATCAGCTTGCTCCAAAGATTATTTCCATAGTGCTCACCTAGCTCTCACTTCCCTTCCCGCTCCTGACAGACGCACCGCCGAACACATCCTAAGCAAAGTTACCACCGCCAACCTACAGCAGAAACTACGGCTCTCAAGAAAACTTTCCTCTCTCTGTCAACACAGCAAATGGAAAGATATTGGTAGAGCTGACATCATCAATAACCTTTCTTCTTATGTTCTCAGTGATACAGAATCCGAAGCACTCAGCTTAGGTCTCAAGTTTGCTACTGGCATACGGAAGCCTAAATGCGAGTTAGACACAGTGATCAAAAATCATTTCTTCGGTGACTCTGAGTTTAACAAAGGTTTCATACAAGGACTTATTGCAGCTGCAGTTTCTGAACCTAGTCGTCCAGTCATTCCTCGTCTCTACATCCAGGCACTCAAAAACTTAGCTACTAATAATGATATTCTCATCACCACAGCGGACAAAGGAGGAGGAGTGGTCATCCTCAACAGTACAGACTACGTTAGTAAGATGCAAGATCTATTGAACGACGCCAACATATATGTTTCCATCCCCGAACATGCATGGAAGAAAGAAACAGATTCTTTTCTCAGTAAGACCCGCAGCATACTCAGGAAATCAGAAGGTAAAAAGCTCTTGCGCCTCATCCCTACCAACCCCAAGTCAGCAAGACTTTATGGTTTACCAAAGACCCACAAACCAAATGTGCCTATGAGACCCATTACATCTGGAACAGGCAGCGCCCCTCACAGTCTAGCAGGAGTTTTGGCGAAATATTTGTCAAAGCTCCTGGGTACATTCAGTCAGGCTCATCTAAAGCATTCCGGTGACCTCCTTAACCGTATCAGGGATTTCGACATGAGTGATAAGAAGCTTGCAAGTTTTGACGTGACTGTCTTATTCACCAGTGTCCCAGTTGATCAAGCCATTGATCTTCTTCGCAGGGTGATTAAAGATGATACAGAGTTACCTGTACCCCGCCAAGATTTTGTGAGCCTTGTCGAACTTTGTGTTCGTTATAACTGTTTTAGGTTTGAGGACAAGAAGTACAAACAACTCTTCGGACTAGCCATGGGATCCCCCCTTAGTGCAGTTCTTGCCAATTTATGTATGGAGGACCTGGAGCCAAGAAGGATCCTCAGTAACATCCCTCGTTCAGTTACATGGATGCGGTATGTAGATGATATTTTGGTCATTGCACCCAAAAATCTTGATGTACGGGGCATCCTCAACACCATCAACACTCTGGAACCTACTATTAAATTTACACTAGAGGAGGAGAAGGACAACCAGTTACCTTTTCTCGACGTTCTCTTACGCACAGGGGAAAACAAACTTTCTTTTAAAGTCTACCGGAAGCCTACCTACAAGAACGATCTTCTACATTTCTTCTCTCACCATGACACAAGAACTAAAAGAGGGGTAGTTATTGGCTTCTTTCTGAGAGCCTACAGAATTTCCAGTCCGCAGTTCCTTGAAGAAGAATGTACATACATCACCAACTCTTTTAGTTCACTACACTTTCCCCTACACTTCATACGTGACTGCAGGAAACGTGCGACACGTATCCTCAGCAAGACCAACACCTATCAAGTTGAAGAAAAGCCTCCAAGTTACATCGTTTTACCGGTCAGCAACGTTGCCACTAATGTTTCAAAAATGTTTGACAGAAAACTGGCTAAAATATCTACCAGCTCTTCAACTACTATTAGGAACCTGATACAAAAACCCAAGCATGATTCTGGCACAAGTGCAGGAATCTACACTATACCATGTGGGGGGTGTGACAAAGTATATGTAGGGGAAACAGCCAGAACTCTGGACATTAGGATAGCAGAACACAAAAATGCTTGCAGAAATGATGACCGCAAAAACGCATGTGTTCAACATAAAGACGATGTTGGACACCTCATGAAATTCAATGAAGCTAAACTAGTTATTAAAGAAGACGACTTAAGACGGAGAAAATGCATTGAAGTTGTACTAATTTCTGTCAGTAACACTATAAAGCAAAAACCGGTAGTTACAGTATTTCAAAATTACTAAGCAGGAGGATATTACCCATCCTGGGAACTAGTGTTACTTGATGCCAGCAGGTCCCTCTCTAGCCTCACCTCCTTTGTTCCATTACTACTACTACTACTACTACCACCTCTACCCACGCATCACCTCACCTGACTCCTGCCACTATATATATATATATATATATATATATCTTTTCTTAGTTTTCTCTGTATTAGGACTGAAGAAGCCACTCGTGGCGAAACGTTTCCTTTAATAAATGTCCTGAACTGTACATAAGTGTCTTTTTCCACACAACAATCAATGAACTGTTTCGCCTTAACAACATGCCAAACTTCAACTTTCCAGACTCGCCACTATCACAAGACCTCCTCAAGCTAATTCCAGACATTGTTAACTTCACCTCAACCTAACAACCCCTGGTCCTACTCGTATCTCTGACCAAGACTCTACTCCAGAACCAACACCACCGTCTACTGCCACCTTTCACCACCCACCACCAACCCAACAAACCACAACCGATTGAACATTAAAATGGTATAAAATACCGACAGGTTGTTAGGTAATACACATATGCATGCAACAGTTAGGTATCTTTATTTCGAAACGTTTCGCCTACACAGTAGGCTTCTTCAGTCGAGTACAGAAAAGTTGATAGAAGCAGAAGAGACTTGAAGACGATGTAATCAGTCCATCACCCTTAAAGTTTTGAGGTGGTCAGTCCCTCAGTCTGGAGAAGAGCATTGTTCCATAGTCTGAAACAATATGGAGTTGAAGTGACAGGATGGAGCCTTATATAGCGCTAGGAGGTGAGACGTAGGTCACTAGTAGAACGTAGATGTTGGGAGGTCAGGTCCCTCTCAAATCCAGCCGTTCTCACTAGTAGAGGTTGTCGAAGTTGATTTCAGGTCTGTACCAAGATACCCTTGTGTTGCAGTGTCTGACAGATTGAACATTAAAATGGTATAAAATACCGACAGGTTGTTAGGTAAGACACATATGCAATCCAGCACCACGTGGACAGACACATGGCTTCTGCCGAAAGGAAGAGGTCATGATGTTCCAGGGACACGACGGATGACTCGGATTTAGAAATGGACGACTCGGATTTAGAAATGTGGGACGCAATCCTAGCGAAGAAGTTGCGAGACCACTCCGTGTCATCAGAGGAAAAGTCTCCACTTCTGACAAGCCTAACCATGCAGCCAGAGAATACGAAAGGATGGATCAATGTGAACAGTAAGACACGCCGTCCCTCCAAGGAGCAGGTAAACCAGCTCAAATCACCTTCCAGATTCAAGGTAAAGGCTTATGGGGAACACAAAACCCACTATGGCGTGGTTACACACCTGGAAACACGGCACAAACTGAGGTTCAAGATATGGTTCAACCTGAGGGGAGAACCAATACTGACTCCTATCAACAGGGAAATGCATATCACCTTGAAGAAAGTCATGGAGACAGACCGCTCCTTCACCCTGGAGGAACTGGATTCTCGGCAGAAGGTCACCAACCTGGAGTTTACCTGGAGAGAGTTCCGGGGGTCAACGCCCCCGCGGCCCGGTCTGTGACCAGGCCTCCTGGTGGATCAGAGCCTGATCAACCAGGCTGTTGCTGCTGGCTGCACGCAAACCAACGTACGAGCCACAGCCCGGCTGATCCGGAACTGACTTTAGGTGCTTGTCCAGTGCCAGCTTGAAGACTGCCAGGGGTCTGTTGGTAATCCCCCTTATGTGTGCTGGGAGGCAGTTGAACAGTCTCGGGCCCCTGACACTTATTGTATGATCTCTTAACGTGCTAGTGACACCCCTGCTTTTCATTGGGGGGATAGTGCATCGTCTGCCAAGTCTTTTGCTTTCGTAGTGAGTGATTTTCGTGTGCAAGTTCGGTACTAGTCCCTCTAGGATTTTCCAGGTGTATATAATCATGTATCTCTCCCTCCTGCGTTCCAGGGAATACAGGTTTAGGAACCTCAAGCGCTCCCAATAATTGAGGTGTTTTATCTCCATTATGCGCGCCGTGAAAGTTCTCTGTACATTTTCTAGGCCGGCAATTTCACCTGCCTTGAAAGGTGCTGTTAGTGTGCAGCAATATTCCAGCCTAGATAGAACAAGTGACCTGAAGAGTGTCATCATGGGCTTGGCCTCCCTAGTTTTGAAGGTTCTCATTATCCATCCTGTCATTTTTCTAGCAGATGCGATTGATACAATGTTATGGTCCTTGAAGGTGAGATCCTCCGACATAATCACTCCCAGGTCTTTGACGTTGGTGTTTCGCTCTATTTTGTGGCCAGAATTTGTTTTGTACTCTGATGAAGATTTAATTTCCTCATGTTTACCATATCTGAGTAATTGAAATTTCTCATCGTTGAACTTCATATTGTTTTCTGCAGCCCACTGAAAGATTTGGTTGATGTCCACCTGGAGCCTTGCAGTGTCTGCAATGGAAGACACTGTCATGCAGATTCGGGTGTCATCTGCAAAGGAAGACACGGTGCTGTGGCTGACATCCTTGTCTATGTCGGATATGAGGATGAGGAACAAGATGGGAGCTAGTACTGTGCCTTGTGGAACAGAGCTTTTCACCGTAGCTGCCTCGGACTTTACTCTGTTGACGACTACTCTCTGTGTTCTGTTAGTGAGGAAATTATAGATCCATCGACCGACTTTTCCTGTTATTCCTTTAGCGCCCATTTTGTGCGCTATTACGCCATGGTCACACTTGTCGAAGGCTTTTGCAAAGTCTGTATATATTACATCTGCATTCTTTTTGTCTTCTAGTGCATTTAGGACCTTGTCGTAGTGATCCAGTAGTTGAGACAGACAGGAGCGACCTGTTCTAAACCCATGTTGCCCTGGGTTGTGTAACTGATGGGTTTCTAGATGGGTGGTGATCTTGCTTCTTAGGACCCTTTCAAAGATTTTTATGATATGGGATGTTAGTGCTATTGGTCTGTAGTTCTTTGCTGTTGCTTTACTGCCCCCTTTGTGGAGTGGGGTTATGTCTGTTGTTTTTAGTAACTGAGGGACGACCCCCGTGTCCATGCTCCCTCTCCATAGGATGGAAAAGGCTCGTGATAGGGGCTTCTTGCAGTTCTTGATGAACACAGAGTTCCATGAGTCTGGCCCTGGGGCAGAGTGCATGGGCATGTCATTTATCGCCTGTTCGAAGTCATTTGGCGTCAGGATAACATCGGATAGGCTTGTGTTAATCAAATTTTGTGGCTCTCTCATAAAAAATTCATTTTGATCTTCGACTCTCAGTCTGGTTAGCGGCTTGCTAAAAACTGAGTCATATTGGGACTTGAGTAGCTCACTCAATTCCTTGCTGTCATCTGTGTAGGACCCATCTTGTTTAAGTAGGGGCCCAATACTGGACGTTGTTCTCGATTTTGATTTGGCATAGGAGAAGAAATACTTTGGGTTTCTTTCGATTTCATTTATGGCTTTTAGTTCTTCCCGCGATTCCTGACTCCTAAAGGATTCTTTTAGCTTAAGTTCGATGCTTGCTATTTCTCTGACCAGTGTCTCCCTGCGCATTTCAAATATATTGACCTCTTTTAGCCGCTCTGTTATTCTTTTCCGTCGCCTGTAAAGGGAGCGCCTGTCTCTTTCTATTTTACATCTACTCCTCCTTTTTCTTAGAGGAATAAGCCTTGTGCATACATCGAGTGCCACCGAGTTAATCTGTTCTAGGCATAAGTTTGGGTCTGTGTTGCTTAGTATATCTTCCCAGCTTATATCGGTTAGGACTTGGTTTACTTGGTCCCACTTTATGTTTTTGTTATTGAAGTTGAATTTGGTGAATGCTCCCTCGTGACTAGTCTCATTTTGTCGGTCTGGGGCTCCACGCATACATGTCTGAACCTCAATTATGTTGTGATCTGAGTATATTGTTTTTGATATGGTGACATTTCTTATCAGATCATCATTGTTAGTGAAGATGAGGTCTAGTGTATTCTCCAGTCTAGTAGGCTCTATTATTTGCTGGTTTAAATTGAATTTTGTGCAGAGATTTAAAAGCTCGTGTGAGTGTGAGTTTTCATCAGAGCTGCCTCCTGGTGTTATTACTGCAACAATATTATTTGCTATATTCCTCCATTTTAGGTGCCTTAAGTTGAAATCCCCCAGGAGCAAGATGTTGGGTGCAGGAGCTGGAAGATTTTCCAGACAGTGGTCAATTTTTAACAGCTGTTCCTGGAATTGCTGGGATGTTGCATCCGGAGGCTTGTAGACTACCACAATGACTAGGTTTTGGTTCTCGACCTTTACTGCTAAAACTTCCACTACATCATTTGAGGGTGTAGTGATGCGATACCCGCTGATGATGCCCATCGAGGCAGTAGCAGCTCACCCCAGTGTCGTGTCAGCTCAGCGTCTCAAGGCAAAATCAGCAGGCAATGCACCAACCCGGCAGGTCCTCATTCAGCATGTAGGACCGCTGCCATCCCAGCTGGACCTTGGTTCTTGGGGCAGGTACGATGTTAGGACCTTCACGGCAGAACCAGTTCGCTGTTTCAAGTGCCAGCGTTACGGACACCTGGGTGCACTCTGTCCGAACAGAGTAATCTGCGGTGTCTGCAGCCAGCCCCACCCTACCGAGGAATGCATCACCAAGCTGAAGAATGCATCGCCACCCACTCCACGATGCCCGAATTGCAGGCAGAAACACCATGCCTGGAACCCTCGATGCCCTGAGAGGCTCACTTGAATTCGTGAGGCCTGGAAGACACCAATGACAAGACAGCAGGCTACGGCGGAACATCACCCTCAGCAGACGATGGGTGCAGAGAATCTTGCCATACTGCAGAACTCTCATCAGTCAATCCAACTCAGTGCCCAGGAATTTCCGACCCTTGAAAACTCAACCAGGCGTCATGAACAGGAGCATCCTCCCCCACTACCGCAACGAAGAAACAAAAACATGAGGAACAAGCGGCGCCAGCAGGAAACATCTGGGCAACGCAATCAGCAGACGGCACTGCACGAGCCCTCACCGGCCTCCTTGCCAGGCATAACCACTATGCAGGCTGTGGCTGCACCTCACCAGCAGATGCCGGGCACACAACCTGGCATACAGCAACAGCCCACGGTGTGCACAGTGAAGAAATACAACCCTCAGCAGTCCCCACAGATTACGACAGCCCAGATAATGTCCACTGCTTCGAACCCACCGACAACGCAGGCCCTCAACAGAGAGGATCTCTTAACACTCATCAAGGCATTCACGGATATTATCTGCAACACAATCATCTCCACGGAACAACAGAGCATGTTCCGGCAGATGGTCAGCACACTCCTGAGGGTATGCTTACTGACAGAGCAGGAAGCAGTGGATGCCATGAATCCGCAGATTATCAGAGAGGACAGAGCCCAGTCCCCAGCTCAGGAAACAGCTGAGATGGAGTAACTTCAGTCGCTTATGAGGCACACTAGCTGAACTGTCCGGAACTGTGCTTGAAAGAATAGTGAAATTCCAAACGCTTATATGCTGCAACAGTGAAGAATCAATTCTCCTTCGGGAGCCAGAGACGGGTCATCTCAAGATTAAGACCCGTGCCAGGACCCTGGTCCTGGCGAACATTATACATACATACACTTCAACTCCATATTGTTTCAGACTATGGAACAATGCTCTTCTCCAGACTGAGGGACTGACCACCTCAAAACTTTAAGGGTGATGGACTGATTACATCGTCTTCAAGTCTCTTCTGCTTCTATCAACTTTTCTGTACTCGACTGAAGAAGCCTACTGTGTAGGCGAAACATTTCGAAATAAAGATACCTAACTGTTGCATATGTGTCTTACCTATCAAACCACAACCGACCAACACTCCCTGCCTCCTCTCAACACAGTCACAGAAGACGAAATAGAACCAGAACATTATGAACAACCCTCGGACGACGACGAAGTAGTAGTCGAAGAAGTAACCGAAGAAGAAACCACAGGCAACTGTTACCTAAGCCAAGCCTTTAATGGGTCTCTAACCTTCTATACCACCCACAACCTCCCAACCGAAATGAACGCAGCTGATATGCTCCACTTAATGAAAGAAGGAGCTGTTAAGTACACATGCACCAAACCTCACCAAATTCCTTTTGAAAACGCACTATTTTACCTCGTGACGAATCTGAACTGCTCCAACCTCAGAATGCAACTATTCCACATGTCCAAGAGAGACTTAAAGAGACTCAAGAGTGGCTCCATCACCAGCGAAGTGTAGCCAAACACACAACACACTTCCACAACACACAACCTGAGCCTCCCTACACCTAACGTCCAAACCAGCTCTTCACCTCAGCCTGAAGCATATCAGCCAGCGAGCACTGTCTGCAGTCTGCTCTCTCCTCTATGTCCTCAACATGGACTCTCTACACAGCCTCGCAGTGCCACGCAGCTGGGTTTAGCCCTGGCTCTTTCAGCTACAACTCAAGACCTTCCTCTCACCGACTATTCTTCGTCTGTCCACACTCCCCCACTCACCCACCGGAGTCCCAACAGAAGAGCCTGCTATGTGTGTTCTCAATGTCTGTCCCACGATCAACTTCGCTGCTGGGTTAAGCCCTGGCTCTATTTCTACGACTAAGAACACTCATCTCCAGCACTGTTCTTCGTCTGTCCCGTCTTCCCCGCTCATCCCATTGGGATCTTACCTGAACTTTCGTTCGTTCGTTCGTTCCCTTCTGCTTCAGAATCTCCACGACTCCGGTGCTCTTCGCACCTACTCCTAGGTTGAGGGACTGATTACCTCATCTTCTGTACATAGTTCTACTGTCTTCAAGGTATGTCCTGGAATTTGTATTGATAAAGCCACTGGATGGCGAAGCGTCTACAATAAAGATACCCAGATGTTGCACATGTGTCTTAATTTCATCTTGTCGGTATTGTATACCATTTTTGTACAAGGATATATAGAATTGAAGAACAACCAGAGGACTTCTATTATTTGTACTTCTAGATATGAAGCCAAGAATTCTGTTAGCTTTATTGCGAACACTAATGCACTGTTGTCTTGGTTTTAGATTACTGCTAACCAGAACTCCTAAATTCTTTTCACAATCAGTAGTATTAAGATCTGTTAGGTAAGACACATATGCAACAGTTAGGTATCTTTATTTCGAAACGTTTCGCCTACACAGTAGGCTTCTTCAGTCGAGTACAGAAAAGTTGATAGGAGCAGAAGATACTTGAAGACGATGTAATCAGTCCATCACCCTTGAAGTCGTAGATTTGAGGTTGTCAGTCCCTCAGCCTGGAGAAGTTCTGTTTCAAAGTCTGTACTCGACTGAAGAAGCCTACTGTGTAGGCGAAACGTTTCGGAATAAAGATGTCTAACTGTTGCATATGTGTCTTACCTAACAACCTGTCGGTATTGTATACCATTTTGATGTTCATATCACTACAAACTGGCATGGTGCCAGATAAGTGGAAAATAACAAATGTGATACCTATTTTCAAAGCAGGTAACAGGTCCTTAGCTTCGAACTATAGACCAATAAGCCTAACCTCCATAGTGGGAAAATTTATGGAATCAATAATTACCGAGGCAGTTCGTAGCCACCTTGAAAAGCATAAATTAATCAACGAATCTCAGCATGGTTTTACAAAAGGGCGTTCCTGCCTTACGAATTTATTAACTTTTTTCACTAAGGTATTTGAGGAGGTAGATCATGGTAATGAATATGATATTGTGTATATGGACTTCAGTAAGGCTTTTGACAGGGTCCCACATCAGAGACTATTGAGGAAAATTAAGGCACATGGAATAGGAGGAGAAATTTTTTGATAAATTAGACACATGTGCAACTCTTGGGTATCTTTATTGAGGAAACGTTTCGCCACACAGTGGCTTCATCAGTCCATACAAAGGAGAATCTTGAAGAACAGGAGGAGAATGAGGTAATCAGTCCCTCAACCTTGAGTCGATGTGGTCAGTCCATCAATCTTGAATAGAATTCAAGATTGATGGACTGACCACATCGACTCAAGGTTGAGGGACTGATTACCTCATTCTCCTCCTGTTCTTCACGTTTCTCCTTTGTATGGACTGAAGAAGCCTACTGTGTAGACGAAACGTTTCCTTAATAAAGATACCCAAGAGCTGCACATGTGTCTAATTTATCAGTGCATAAGTGTTCGCAATAAAGCTAATAGAATCCTTGGCTTCATATCAAGAAGCATAAATAATAGGAGTCCTCAGGTTGTTCTTCAACTCTATATATCCTTGTGAACATTAAAATGGTATAAAATACCGACAGGTTGTTTAGGTAAGACACATATACAACAGTTAGGCATCTTTATTTCGAAACGTTTCGCCTACACAGTAGGCTTCTTCAGTCGAGTACAGAAAAGTTGATAGAAGCAGAAGAGACTTGAAGACGATGTAATCAGTCCATCACCCTTAAAGTTTTGAGGTGGTCAGTCCCTCAGTCTGGAGAAGAGTATTGTTCCATTGTCTGGAATAATATGGAGTTGAAGTGATAGGATGGAGCCTTATATAGCGCCAGGAGGTGAGACGTAGGTCACTAGTAGGGTAAGAATGTAGACATTGAGAGGTCAGGTCCCTCTCAAATCCAGCCGTTCTCACTAGTAGAGGTTGTCGAAGTTGATTGCAGGTCTGTACCAAGATACCCTTGTGTTGCAGTGTCTGACAGAGTGAACAATAAAATGGTATAAAATACCGACAAGTTGTTTAGGTAAGACACATATGCAACAGTTAGGTATCTTTATTTCGAAACGTTTCGCCTACACAGTAGGCTTCTTCAGTCAAGTACAGAAAAGTTGATAGAAGCAGAAGAGACTTGAAGACGATGTAATCAGTCCATCACCCTTGAAGTCGTAGAATTTGATGTTGTCAGTCCCTCAGCCTGGAGAAGTTCAGTTCCATAGTTCCAGACTATGGAACTGAACTTCTCCAGGCTGAGGGACTGACAACATCAAATTCTACGACTTCAAGGGTAATGGACTGATTACATCGTCTTCACATCTCTACTGTTCCTGCCTACTTTCTGTATTACAACCCAGGATTCCAAATGGCCTGTTATCCCGGGTGTAATGGGAGCAAAATAAACACAGTAGAAAAAGTTTAGACTTATATTATCCTTCACCAATTTAGAACAGCAATATGTACACTATGTACAGTGATAATTATAGTGCACTCCACGGTAAGCAAGGCAGAAATAGAAGCCACAAGATAGCAGACCGTGCTTCAACCAGCTCTAGAATGGGAATGACAAGGGCAGACAGGAGAGCGGTACCCACATAACCTCTGCGATTGCCAAAACCATCTTCTTATTGGCTAGAACCTGGTCACTAGTTGAACGACGGGGCCCCATCATCAACTCTTAGCAACCTGGTTCGCTGGTTGGGGGAGATAGCCTGTAAATGAGGGTGTGTACATGCGCCGAATAAAGGTTACGTACTCTTTGCATGCCACACCCCCACCCCGAGAAGGCTCAGGATTAGGCTGCCACCTCCCAGTGGTAACCGTGCCGCCATGGCACAAAATAATGGGACCGCCTTTCCTCTCCACCATCCAACTCTTAGATAGAGCTCAGCTTTTCTCGTGACCAAAAGCCAAACCCTAAACTTAGAGTGAGACAGCAGTCAGACAGGCTAGCATAGGTCCAAGATACAGGCGGACGGTAGCCCGCATCCCCTCACTAAAAAAAAAAACCCACACCAGGGGATAAAAAAAAAAGAGCGTGAAAAGGGGTTACCACAAATAACATCCTAACCTAAATAAAATATACTCTAGATAAAGAGTCTGCCAACATATTTTCTTTGCCGGCAATATATTTAATGGGAATATTATAGGGCTGCAGCCTTAGCGTCCAGCGCATAAGCCTTGTGTTGTGGTTCTTCATGGCTTGGAGATATACTAGAGGATTGTGATCACTGTAGACTGTGACCACCTGCGATGTCTGGCCCACATAAACATCGAAATGCTCCAAAGCCAGTACCAGCGTGAGGGCTTCTTTTTCAATGGTAGAGTAAGCCCTCTGATGTGGCTGGAACTTGGCTGAAAAGTATGCTACAGGCTGCAACTCCTTGTTCCCGATTTGTAATAGTACTGCCCCAACCCCAGACTCACAAGCATCAACCTGTAATGAAAAAGGTTTGGAGAAGTCTGGAGACAAGAGAATGGGTGCAGTACACAATAATCTTTTTGCTTTATTAAAAGCAGTGTTACAGTCTGAGGTCCAATTAAAGGGAACTTTGTGACTGGTAAGAGAGGTAAGAGGGGCTACAATATCTGAGAAATTCTTACAGAATCTTCTGTAAAATCCTATCATGCCTAGGAAACGTTGAAGAGATTTCCTATCATGAGGAACTGGATAATCTTTAATAGAAAGAACTTTAGCAAGTTTAGGTGCAACTTTACCACTACCTACTTCATGGCCTAGAAAAGTGACAGTGGCCTGGCCAAAGGAAGATTTAGATAAATTAACTGTTAAATGGGAACTCTTAAAGGTCTCAAACAGAGCCTTAAGTCTAAGTAGGTGTTGATCCCAAGTATCAGACACCACAACAATATCATCTAGGTACGCTGCCGTGCCTTCAAGTCCTTTAATAGCCTGATGGATAAGTTTCTGGAATGAAGAGGGGGAATTTTTCATTCCGAAGGGGGTAACTGTGTATTGATAATGACCTCCTGGAATTACAAAGGCAGAGATTTCCTTCGCCTTATCTGTCAAAGGTACCTGATAGTAGCCTTTAAGGAGATCTAACTTGGACAAAAAAGTAGCCTTACCCACAAAGTCAATTACGTCATCCAGACGAGGAAGAGGGTAAGCATCTGTAATTGTGACCTCGTTCACTTTACGGTAGTCTGTACACATACGAAACCCTCCATCAGCCTTCTTCACAAGGATGCATGGTGAAGCCCATGGACTAGATGACTCCTCCACTAAACCATGCTTTAACAAAAATTCTACTTCCTGCTGAAGTAGCCTTTGTTTTTCAGGATTTGCTCTGTAGGGGTAGAGTTTAATTGGTTTAGAGTTTCCCACATCTACATCATGATAACCTAACGTACATTTTTTCGGCACATCCGAAAAAATATTAGGATATGACTGTAGAAGCTCCATTAAATTTGTTGCTTGCATTTCAGATAATCCCTCCGTTAAAGGGCTAGGATCCTTGAGGAGGACAGAATTTGAAAGTTTAATATTAATTTCAGAGATAGAGTGCAAATAGTCAGAGTTGTCCTCAGAGGTAGAGGACAGAGTCATTACTGGGACTTTATCTGGTGTATGGAAGTACTTTAATTGATTAATGTGGTAAGTTTTAGTTTTTGAGGTCTTATCAATGGGAGCTACCACATAATTTACATCAGATAATCTACTTACAATCTGCATAGGTCCCGTAAATCTAGCTTTCAAGGTGTGGCCAGGTATAGGTTCCTGCACCAACACCTTGTCTCCTGGATGGAAGGAGCGGAATTGTGCACTTCTGTCATACCTCTGTTTCATCTTACTTTGAGCTGTCTTTAGGTTAGCCTTGGCTAACTGACGTGCCACCTGCAACCTTGAAGACGGGTTGTAGAGTGTTGAGCTAACGTCTTCTCCCATCCATCCTTCTTTGAGCACCCGAAGAGGACCTCGTACATTATGCCCAAAGATCAGCTCAAACGGACTATACCCTGTAGACTCTTGCACCGTCTCTCGTACTGAGAACAGCAACAAAGGTAGTGATTCATCCCAGTCTGTAGGAAAGTGCATGCAAAAAGTTCTCATCATTGTTTTTAATGTCTGATGGAATCTTTCCAAGGCGCCTTGGGACTGAGGATGATAGGCAGTGGATAAGTTGTGGATTATCCCTAACCTAGTTAATACTTCCCTAAATGCTTTGGCAGTAAAGTTAGTACCTTGATCACTTCGAATAGTTTTAGGAATGCCAAAACAAGAAATGAATTTTGTTAAAGCTTTGAGAATAGCTTTAGTATTAATACTATGCATGGGAATTGCTTCAGGGTATCTGGTTACTTTATCCATAATCGTAAATAAATACTGATTTCCAGACTTTGACCTATGTAGTGGACCTACACAATCTATAATTAAATCTGCAAAAGGTTCTCCATCAGCAGGTATAGGTTGGAGAGGTGCAGGTTTAATGGAATGTCCAGGTTTCTCAACTTTCTGACATTCTCGGCAACACTTAATATGGTTCTTCACATCTTTCTTTAATTTTGGCCAATAAAATTCTTTTGTGATTCTATACAAGGTTTTTGTAATTCCTAAGTGACCTCCTAATGACGTATTATGAGCTATATTTAATATTTGAGGTCTATACTTTGTTGGAACTACTAACCTGTTAAACAATTGCCAGCCCTCTATCTCCTTACCAGTCTCAGTGCAGATCAAATAATCGTTTTTAACTTCATACTTGACCGGATGACCCAAAGAGGATTTACCCATGGCTGCCTCAAAAGCGAATTTTAAAGAAGGGTCCTTTCGTTGTTCCTCCCGGAAGGACAGTCCCTCGGGCATGGAAACAGAGACATCTGGCAATCCTGCAACCTGGGAATAGGAAGGCTTGATCGGGGTCTGTTCACTTGATCTACGAGGCTCTGGCCAGTTTTCCTCGTAAAACAATGTGGCTATTCCGAGATCGGAGTCGTCCAAGGATAGGTCAACATTCTCTCCAGACAACCCTTGGGATGTTGCCTGAGTTATGGCCAACACCGGACAAGAATTAATCATTATAGGTTCAGGACACAAACTAACAGTAGTAATGTTATTACCCAGTAATAACATGGCACCTTTCATGGGGAATCCTTTTGAGACACCTACAGTCAAGTACCCAGTGTAATATTTGCACTGTACATAAATTTTATGCAAAGGAACAGAATATATAGCTCCTCCAAATGCTTCCAATAAAACAGAGGAATTCAAAGAAGTATTCTCTGAAAGGGGTAATATTCCCTCTCTTACAAGTGAGCAATATGCTCCAGTATCTCTAAAGGTCTTTACTTTAGTTGTTTCTGAGTTTTCCTGAAGGGAAATAAGACTCTTGCAATAATAAGGGGCCATACCTTTTTCTACTTCTCTAGGGGACATGTTACTAGGGATATTAGAGATTTTCCCAATGGGTTGGGGTTTATGGGGGCAGTTGGGACGGATGTGACCTACTTTGTTGCAGAGGAAGCAGACGACAGACTTGCCCTTTACTCCCTGCTGACGTTGCAAATGGTGTCGTTCTGGCTGGTGTCTCTCTGGATACTGTTGTCGAGATGCACCATGAGTTTCTGGAGAGAGTTATCTGGAGAGAGTTCCGGGGGTCAACGCCCCCGCGGCCCGGTCTGTGACCAGGCCTCCTTAGGTCAGTGTCCCAGGATGCGACCCACACCAGTCGACTAACACCCAGGTACCCATTTTACTGATGGGGAACATAGACAACAGGTGGAAAGAAACACGTCCAATGTTTCTACTCTGGCTGGGAATCGAACCCAGGCCCTCACCGTGTGAAGCGAGAGCGTTAACCACCAGGCCACCAGAGCCCTAAGTGTAAGTAGAAGTAGCAAGATGTACCTGAAATCTTGCATGTTTATGAGACAGAAAAAAGACACCAGCAATCCTACCATCATGTAAAACAATTACAGGCTTCCGTTTTACATTCACTTGGCAGGACGGTAGTACCTCCCTGGGCGGTTGCTGTCTACCAACCTACTACCTAGGACCCTATCATATGTCTTTCCCAAATAATAAAGCTGACAAATAGTTTCTTATTTGTATTTAACTACTGTTCACTTATGCTTACTTTGTCTACATGTCCTCTACCCTTCCTGAGGAATCCTTGTACCTCCACAATTCTATTGTCTATCTTATCCCTAATATAGGCTTATTTTCCTATACATCTCACACATCTAGCCCTTGAAGGGGTAGAGGTGTGAGAGGCTCTTGATGTAAGGAACTGTATTTAGCTTCCCCTTCCTTGAATCAAACTTGTTTAGCACTTCAGTCTGATTAAAAAATAAATCATGTACCTCTAGAAAATTACCAATACTGGTAATATTATGACAGGTTACCACAATGATATTACACTGGTATGGAGCAAATAAAAGTTGTTTATCAATAAATAAAAATCTGATATAGAATCCAGTATTAATTTGAGTAGTTTGCCTCTTCGCAGGTGGACCATATGTTGAGAAGAGTGGCTCACCAGGTGACTTAGTTGGCTGACGTAGACGTTCTCCCTCCGGCTGGCACTTCATTCTCCAAGGTTGACGATCTCTGCTCATGCCAGGCTGTTGAAAAGAGAGACGGGACCGCTCGGACAAGGAGCGGTTAGTTTCGAAGGTATCAGCCAACCTGGCTGCCTCCAATGCAGTGGTTAAGTCACGATCCTGCAGAAAGACTCGAACCTCTGGTCCCACAGACTCCAGCAGGTTATCAATCAAAATAAGCTGCACCAGCTCCTCAAAGGTAGAGACACCACTTGCTTTATACCAGCTGGTAAAAGCTTTGGTTTGCTGTCTCACAAAGTCCACTAGGGATTGACCAAGCTGCTGCCTGCTTAATTTAAAAAGCTTGCGGTATTTGGCTGGGATACATGTATATGCTCCCAACACTGTGGTCTTCACTACTTGATAATCAGAAAATTCAGCGTCATTTAATACTGACGTAAATTCCTGTGCCTTACCCAATAATGCTGTATGCCCAATGCTGTTCCGGCCACCTCAAGGCTCGAGCCTGATTTTCGAAGCTTTCGAAAAATTGCTCTGGTTCGGCCTCATTGAAGCGGGGAACAAGCTGTTTACCTGGAGTTTACCTGGAGAGAGTTTCGGGGGTCAACGCCCCCGCGGCCCGGTCTGTGACCAGGCCTCCTGGTGGATCAGCGCCTGATCAACCAGGCTGTTGCTGCTGGCTGCACGCAAACCAACGTACGAGCCACAGCCCGGCTGATCAGGAACTGACTTTAGGTGCTTGTCCAGTGCCAGCTTGAAGACTGCCAGGGGTCTGTTGGTAATCCCCCTTATGTGTGCTGGGAGGCAGTTGAACAGTCTCGGGCCCCTGACACTTATTGTATGGTCTCTTAACGTGCTAGTGACACCCCTGCTTTTCATTGGGGGGATGGTGCATCGTCTGCCAAGTCTTTTGCTTTCGTAGTGAGTGATTTTCGTGTGCAAGTTCGGTACTAGTCCCTCTAGGATTTTCCAGGTGTATATAATCATGTATCTCTCCCTCCTGCGTTCCAGGGAATACAGGTTTAGAAACCTCAAGCGCTCCCAGTAATTGAGGTGTTTTATCTCCGTTATGCGCGCCGTGAAGGTTCTCTGTACATTTTCTAGGTCGGCAATTTCACCTGCCTTGAAAGGTGCTGTTAGTGTGCAGCAATATTCCAGCCTAGATAGAACAAGTGACCTGAAGAGTGTCATCATGGGCTTGGCCTCCCTAGTTTTGAAGGTTCTCATTATCCATCCTGTCATTTTTCTAGCAGATGCGATTGATACAATGTTATGGTCCTTGAAGGTGAGATCCTCCGACATGATCACTCCCAGGTCTTTGACGTTGGTGTTTCGCTCTATTTTGTGGCCAGAATTTGTTTTGTACTCTGATGAAGATTTAATTTCCTCATGTTTACCATATCTGAGTAATTGAAATTTCTCATCGTTGAACTTCATATTGTTTTCTGCAGCCCACTGAAAGATTTGGTTGATGTCCACCTGGAGCCTTGCAGTGTCTGCAATGGAAGACACTGTCATGCAGATTCGGGTGTCATCTGCAAAGGAAGACACGGTGCTGTGGCTGACATCCTTGTCTATGTCGGATATGAGGATGAGGAACAAGATGGGAGCTAGTACTGTGCCTTGTGGAACAGAGCTTTTCACCGTAGCTGCCTCGGACTTTACTCTGTTGACGACTACTCTCTGTGTTCTGTTAGTGAGGAAATCATAGATCCATCGACCGACTTTTCCTGTTATTCCTTTAGCGCGCATTTTGTGCGCTATTACGCCATGGTCACACTTGTCGAAGGCTTTTGCAAAGTCTGTATATATTACATCTGCATTCTTTTTGTCTTCTAGTGCATTTAGGACCTTGTCGTAGTGATCCAGTACTGCTTTTTGTAAACTAAAATCATTTACAGAATGCGAAAACTGCCTCCTTTCTCTTTCCCTATCATATTCTTCCCTTGTGAATGCTCTCCGTTCCCTAGTTTGCTCAAGATTGATTTTTGCCAGCTCAAGTGCCAACGATGCTGATTCACCCTGAGACAACCCAGCTGCACTATACTGACCATTTTGCTCCGTAGGTGTATCATCTTCCTCCTGCGAGAACATAGGAGTTTTTGCCCTAGCTCCCGTAGAGGGAGGAGTCTGATGTGACATCTCTTCTTCTATAAGTTTGTCAGCAATCAGTGAACGCAGTTGCACAGCTGTGAGAGTGCCTTTGTATGTAATGCCAATGGAACGAGCAATTTGCCAACAAAGCTGTAGGGACAATTTAGGTAGGTTATGCAAAGTATATGCCGACACCAGACGTCTGACTCGTCTAGGTGGCATAAGTTATTCGCTATGCACAGTACGATTGCAGAATACCCCAACATAACACGTTAATTTGCAGAACATGCTTAGCTATGCACAGTACGATTGCAGAATACGCATACAAGCAAAGCCGACTGCAAAATTCTCCACACCGAACAGGCTAGTAACAACTGACACGCAAAATTTGTAAAGCAATGCCAGACAGCTACACTGTTCTAGAAGATTAACCATAGCGAAGTGAGCACACCGAACAAGCTAGTAGCGAGCTGTTGAACGATCACACAATAGCAAGGCTGATCATAACAAAGCAACTGACACGCAAAATTTGTAAAGCAATGCCAGACAGCAAGCTGCACAATGTTCCTGCTATGAGCTTCACCATAAACTCAACCGTTTCTCTAAGTCCAGCTCCAGATCCCGGACAGGCCCCCATATTACAACCCAGGATTCCAAATGGCCTGTTATTCCGGGTGTAATGGGAGCAAAATAAACACAGTAGAAAAAGTTTAGACTTATATTATCCTTCACCAATTTAGAACAGCAATATGTACACTATGTATAGTGATAAGTATAGTGCACTCCACGGTAAGCAAGGCAGAAATAGAATCCACAAGATAGTAGACCATGCTTCAACCAGCTCTAGAATGGGAATGACAAGGGCAGACAGGAGAGCGGTACCCACATAACCTCTGCGATTGCCAAAACCATCTTCTTATTGGCTAGAACCTGGTCACTAGTTGAACGACAGGGCCCCATCATCAACTCTTAGCAACCTGGTTCGCTGGTTGGGGGAGATAGCCTGTAAATGAGGGTGTGTACATGCGCCGAATAAAGGTTACGTACTCTTTGCATGCCACATTCTGTATTCGACTGAAGAAGCCTACTGTGTAGGCGAAACGTTTCGGAATAAAGTTGCCTAACTGTTGCCTATGTGTCTTACCTACCAATGTCATAAGAACATTAGAATGGAGGAACACTGTAGAAGGCCTACTGGCCCATGCGAGGCAGGTCCTTATCAAAACAACCTCTACCTATGGTGAGGACGGGTAGACGATGAAATCATGTGACTCCTGTGTTGTTGGGTTGGTGGTGCTTAAGATACTTAAGATACTTAAGAACATAAGAACATAAGAAAGGAGGAACACTGCAGGAGGCCTGCTGGCCCATACTAGGCAAGTCCTTTACAATTCATCCCACTAACAAAACATTTGTCCAATTTTCAATGCAACCCAAGAAATAAGCTCTGATGTGAAAGTCCCACTCAAATCCAACCCCTCCCACTCATGTACTTATCCAACCTAGATTTGAAACTACCCAAAGTCCCAGCCTCAATAACCCAACTAGGTAGACTGTTCCACTCATCAACTACCCTATTTCCAAACCAATACTTTCCTATGTCCTTTCTAAATCTAAACTTATCTAATTTAAATCCATTACTGCGGGTTCTCTCTTGGAAAGACATCCTCAAGACCTTATTAATATCCCCTTTATTAATACCTATCTTCCACTTATACACTTCGATTAGGTCTCCCCTCATTCTTCGTCTAACAAGTGAATGTAACTTAAGAGTCTTCAATCTTTCTTCATAAGGAAGATTTCTAATGCTATGTATTAATTTAGTCATCCTACACTGAATGTTTTCTAACGAATTTATGTCCATTTTGTAATATGGAGACCAGAACTGAGCTGCATAATCTAGGTGAGGCCTTACTAATGATGTATAAAGCTGCAGTATGACCTCTGGACTTCTGTTGCTTACACTTCTTGATATAAATCCCAGTAATCTATTTGCCTTATTACGTATGCTTAGGCATTGCTGTCTTGGTTTAAGGTTGCTGCTCACCATAACCCCCAAGTCCTTTTCGCAATCTGTATGGCTAAGTTCTACATCATTTAACTTATAAGTACTAGGGTTATGGGCACTCCCAAGCTTCAGAACCTTGCATTTATCTATATTGAACTGCATCTGCCACTTTTCTGACCAAGAATAGAGTTTGTTTAAATCCTCCTGAAGTTCCATAACATCTACGTTTGAATCAATTATCCTACCTATCTTTGTGTCATCGGCGAATTTGCTCATATCACTAGTAATTCCCTCATCAAGATCATTGATATATATTATGAACAACAACGGGCCCAAGACTGATCCCTGTGGAACGCCACTTGTTACAGATCCCCACTCGGATTTAACCCCATTTATGGACACTCTCTGCTTCCTGTCAGTGAGCCATGACTCGATCCACGAGAGCACTTTTCCCCCAATGCCATGAGCTGCCACTTTCTTTAACAGTCTATGGTGCGGAAGCCTTACTAAAATCTAAGTAAATAATATCAAATTCTTTATTGTGGTCAACAGCCTCAAAAGCTTTACTGAAGAAAGTTAATAAATTAGTTAGACAAGACCGGCCTCTTGTGAATCCATGCTGAGTATCATTAATAAAGCTATGCTTATCGAGATGGCTTCTTATAATCTCAGCTATAATTGACTCTAGTAATTTGCCTACAATTGAGGTCAGGCTTATTGGGCGGTAATTTGACGGTAACGACTTGTCCCCTGTTTTAAAAATAGGAATTACATTAGCCATCTTCCACATATCAGACACTACACCTGTTTGAAGAGATAAATTAAAAATATTAGTTAATGGTTCACAGAGTTCCATTTTGCATTCCTTAAGAACCCTTGAAAAAACCTCATCAGGACCAATAAGTCACTGCCAGCGTGTCAGCGTGCCTCGTTGTGCTCCGGGTTTTTCGTGTTTTCACGGTCGCTCTTACGTGCTAGAACTTTAATTTGTGTCATCAATCCTATACGATACATCCCTCTAGCGCCTGGAACAAATCTTGGGCGGAAAACATTATATACTGAGTCAAAAAAGGAGAATTAGTGTGCACTAGCAGAGTTTACTGCCAGAGGGGAATCATAGGCCTGTCCCGTGTGGAAAAAAAAATAATAATTGAACTTTTCATGTCAGAGGAAAGAAAGTCTCCCTGATAACATTGAGTATACATAGTGTATAGTGTATACTACAGTGGCTCCCTAGTATATTGATGATAAAGGCTAAAGTGTCATTTGAAAACAGGTGAATTTGTAAATGAAGTGATAAGCCTATAGAGGCAGGTGCCAGAAGTCGCCAGAACTTACCACAGGTCAGCTGTTTTTTTTAATAATCTTCCTGGCTTGCCAGTGTACTCGCATATAATCTAGTGATACCAGTGATTAGCAGAATACAGTGTTGTAGTAGCAACTAACCAGTATTATAATGGTACTTAGTGGAGTGGAGTGACTTTCATTAGTTTCTTTTTCTTGAAATACGAGACGTTACTGTGAATTTCATATAACCTGTAGTTACCAGCAGTCGAAATATACACAACGAGAAGCAATTATTACTACAGAAAAAGCGTCCTTCCTCCAAAATTTGCACCAGTCAACTATAGTGATAATATAGCATTTATTGTGGTGGAGACGGAAAAAAAGAAAAAAAAAAAAAAAAAAAAAAAGAGAAAAGCCAGATACAGCGATTGATAAACAAGGAGGTGACCGTTCGTCATTGTAGGAGCTGCCAGATATCACCGGCTCTTCAACACGCAAGTTATACTTTTGTATCAGTCAAATCACATATTACTCGGGTAGATAATTTCCAGTAGATCCTTCATGTGTTAGCTCAAATCACCGACCAGTATGTTTTAAAATAAGTGACCCACTGATCAGAGCAGATCGTCTGGCCCGAACCCTTGCCTGGTCCGAACCCTTGACTGGTCCGAACCCGGGACTGGTTTCAAACAGTTTCGTTGGACAATAAAGCAGACTGTAAACGGATGGGGTTGTAGGCGCCCTATAAACACAAACATTAAAAATCAGGAACGTGACGGTAAGCTGTCCAATATACAAAAAGAGTTAGAAACAGAAATACAAATAGCTAGAGCTTCATTTAAGGTTATTAATAGAATTTTCAAGAGGTTGCTAGTAGAATTGCAGTAAATCAACCATTCAAATCATTATGAAGCTGTGTGTAGTCTGTGGTCAGTCAAACAAACGGGCTTCCACATGGATAAATTGTCATTTTTGTGGAAATTGGTGTCACGCCCCTTGTGCAGATATCCCAGAACTAGCTACAAGCAGTATTAAAACAGAGAAGTGTTTTTGGGTATGCTCAAATGAGGAAAAACTGTGGACTAAAATCACAAGGGTATTAAAAGAGGACAACATCAAAGCTGCTTTCATAGAAAACCTGGAAGCTTTCTACAACAGATGGGAACATAAAATGTCTGGGCTGAATGGTACTGCCCTTGATACTGGCCATGTAGTCATAAACTGTAAGGCTGGAGGTGATGTCCTGGTAGTCAGTAAATGTGGGGCTGATAGTGCTGTCCTGGGAGACAGTAATGGTGAAGCTGGAGGTGCTGTCCTGGGAGACAGTAATGGTGAAGCTGGAGGTGCTGTCCTGGGAGACAGTAATGGTGAAGCTGGAGGTGCTGTCCTGGGAGACAGTAATGGTGAAGCTGGAGGTGCTGTCCTGGGAGACAGAAATGGTGAAGCTGGAGATACTGTCCTGGGAGACAGAAATGGTGAAGCTGGAGGTGCTGTCCTGGGAGACAGAAATGGTGAACCTGGAGATACTGTCCTGGGAGACAGTAATGGTGAAGCTGGAGGTGCTGTCCTGGGAGACAGAAATGGTGAAGCTGGAGATACTGTCCTGGGAGACAGAAATGGTGAAGCTGGAGATATTGTCCAGGGAGTCGGGAATTATACGCAGGAAGGAATACATATAAATGACCTCATAGGGGACAGGAGCCATAGTAGGGAAACAAGTGTAGTCAAAGATAAGATAAAACCAATATTGCAAACTAGAAATACCGCAGGAAATAGCAAACAAGAGGACTCCAATAGCAATAGTGAGGATAAATTACCAAAAACAACTGGTGGGAGCTCCATTGTTGGTGCTAGGGAGGATAGAAGTAAGACAGGGAAACATGCACCAACAGGGAATACAGTCACAGAAACCCAAGGCAAGCGGAAACCAAGCCTGTGCACATACTATGCACTTGGTATCTGCTGGCATGGGAAATCTGGAAAAACAGATGGGACATGCAACTATGACCACCCTAGAAAATGCCATGCCCATATGAAAACAGGAAAATGCAAACTCCCTTCCTGTAAGCTTTTTCACCCTGAAATGTGTACCTCTTCAGTACAGGAAAGACTGTGCTATAACTTAAATTGCCAGGCATACCATCTAAAGGGGACAAAAAGATACAAAACATCCAGGCCAGGGGAAAACCTGGGTAGCCACAGCCACTCAAGAGGGAGAGGTTTTTTAGTGCCAGGAAGGAAAAAAAACTGGCAGGAAATGGCAGAAATCGTACACCAAATCCAGTCATTCCTGGAGTGGAACCACAGTCGATGGCCTCCACTCCAAACCAACAGATACAGATACTAATGCCGGAAAAAAAATCCCCCCCCAGTACCAACAATACCACCAGTCCGATAACATTCTTCTTTGCAAATATACAGGGTCTAAAGCCAGCTACAAACAACAAAATACCTTTCATCCGTGGACTGCTTGCAGAGGCAAAGGCAATGTTCGCGGCTTTCACTGAGACCCACATAAAGGATCACTTGGACAACGAAGTATGGATCCCAGGTTACAACCTATACAGATGTGACAGAGTGAACAGGCAAAAGGGGGGGGTTGGCCTGTACATTGCAGAGTCACTTGTTTGCACAGAACTGCTTAATGCCTCAAATGACGTAGTGGAAGTTTTAGCAGTAAAGGTCGAGAACCAAAACCTAGTCATTGTGGTAGTCTACAAGCCTCCGGATGCAACATCCCAGCAATTCCAGGAACAGCTGTTAAAAATTGACCACTGTCTGGAAAATCTTCCAGCTCCTGCACCCAACATCTTGCTCCTGGGGGATTTCAACTTAAGGCACCTAAAATGGAGGAATATAGCAAATAATATTGTTGCAGAAATAACACCAGGAGGCAGCTCTGATGAAAACTCACACTCACACGAGCTTTTAAATCTCTGCACAAAATTCAATTTAAACCAGCAAATAATAGAGCCTACAAGACTGGAGAATACACTAGACCTCATCTTCACTAACAATGATGATCTGATAAGAAATGTCACCATATCAAAAACAATATACTCAGATCACAACATAATTGAGGTTCAGACATGTATGCATGGAGCCCCAGACCGACAAAATGAGACTAGTCATGAGGGAGCATTCACCAAATTCAACTTCAATAACAAAAACATAAAGTGGGACCAAGTAAACCAAGTCCTAACCGATATAAGCTGGGAAGATATACTAAGCAACACAGACCCAAACTTATGCCTAGAACAGATTAACTCGGTGGCACTCGATGTATGCACAAGGCTTATTCCTCTAAGAAAAAGGAGGAGTAGATGTAAAATAGAAAGAGACAGGCGCTCCCTTTACAGGCGACGGAAAAGAATAACAGAGCGGCTAAAAGAGGTCAATATATCTGAAATGCGCAGGGAGACACTGGTCAGAGAAATAGCAAGCATCGAACTTAAGCTAAAAGAATCCTTTAGGAGTCAGGAATCGCGGGAAGAACTAAAAGCCATAAATGAAATCGAAAGAAACCCAAAGTATTTCTTCTCCTATGCCAAATCAAAATCGAGAACAACGTCCAGTATTGGGCCCCTACTTAAACAAGATGGGTCCTACACAGATGACAGCAAGGAAATGAGTGAGCTACTCAAGTCCCAATATGACTCAGTTTTTAGCAAGCCGCTAACCAGACTGAGAGTCGAAGACCAAAATGAATTTTTTATGAGAGAGCCACAAAATTTGACTAACACAAGCCTATCCGATGTTATCCTGACGCCAAATGACTTCGAACAGGCGATAAATGACATGCCCATGCACTCTGCCCCAGGGCCAGACTCATGGAACTCTGTGTTCATCAAGAACTGCAAGAAGCCCCTATCACGAGCCTTTTCCATCCTATGGAGAGGGAGCATGGACACGGGGGTCGTCCCTCAGTTACTAAAAACAACAGACATAGCCCCACTCCACAAAGGGGGCAGTAAAGCAACAGCAAAGAACTACAGACCAATAGCACTAACATCCCATATCATAAAAATCTTTGAAAGGGTCCTAAGAAGCAAGATCACCACCCATCTAGAAACCCATCAGTTACACAACCCAGGGCAACATGGGTTTAGAACAGGTCGCTCCTGTCTGTCTCAACTACTGGATCACTACGACAAGGTCCTAAATGCACTAGAAGACAAAAAGAATGCAGATGTAATATATACAGACTTTGCAAAAGCCTTCGACAAGTGTGACCATGGCGTAATAGCGCACAAAATGCGCGCTAAAGGAATAACAGGAAAAGTCGGTCGATGGATCTATAATTTCCTCACTAACAGAACACAGAGAGTAGTCGTCAACAGAGTAAAGTCCGAGGCAGCTACGGTGAAAAGCTCTGTCCCACAAGGCACAGTACTAGCTCCCATCTTGTTCCTCATCCTCATATCCGACATAGACAAGGATGTCAGCCACAGCACCGTGTCTTCCTTTGCAGATGACACCCGAATCTGCATGACAGTGTCTTCCATTGCAGACACTGCAAGGCTCCAGGCGGACATCAACCAAATCTTTCAGTGGGCTGCAGAAAACAATATGAAGTTCAACGATGAGAAATTTCAATTACTCAGATATGGTAAACATGAGGAAATTAAATCTTCATCAGAGTACAAAACAAATTCTGGCCACAAAATAGAGCGAAACACCAACGTCAAAGACCTAGGAGTGATTATGTCGGAGGATCTCACCTTCAAGGACCATAACATTGTATCAATCGCATCTGCTAGAAAAATGACAGGATGGATAATGAGAACCTTCAAAACTAGGGAGGCCAAGCCCATGATGACACTCTTCAGGTCACTTGTTCTATCTAGGCTGGAATATTGCTGCACTCTAACAGCACCTTTCAAGGCAGGTGAAATTGCCGACCTAGAAAATGTACAGAGAACTTTCACGGCGCGCATAACGGAGATAAAACACCTCAATTACTGGGAGCGCTTGAGGTTTCTAAACCTGTATTCCCTGGAACGCAGGAGGGAGAGATACATGATTATATACACCTGGAAAATCCTAGAGGGACTAGTACCAAACTTGCACACGAAAATCACTCACTACGAAAGCAAAAGACTTGGCAGACGATGCACCATCCCCCCAATGAAAAGCAGGGGTGTCACTAGCACGTTAAGAGACCATACAATAAGTGTCAGGGGCCCGAGACTGTTCAACTGCCTCCCAGCACACATAAGGGGGATTACCAACAGACCCCTGGCAGTCTTCAAGCTGGCACTGGACAAGCACCTAAAGACAGTTCCTGATCAGCCGGGCTGTGGCTCGTACGTTGGTTTGCGTGCAGCCAGCAGCAACAGCCTGGTTGATCAGGCGCTGATCCACCAGGAGGCCTGGTCACAGACCGGGCCGCGGGGGCGTTGACCCCCGAAACTCTCTCCAGGTAAACTCCAGGACCCGGCGACTTATTTTGCTTCAGTCTGTCTATCTGCTTCACAACCATCTCACTAGTGACTGTGATGTTACATAATTTATCTTCTTCTAGCCCACTGTAAAAATTAATTACTGGAATATTGTTAGTGTCTTCCTGTGTAAAAACTGAGAGAAAATAATTATTTAAAATCAAGCACATTTCATTCTCTTTGTCAGTAAGGTGCCCATAGTTATTTTTAAGGGGACCTATCTTATCTCTAACTTTTGTTCTATAGACCTGGAAAAAACTTTTTGGGTTAGTTTTAGAATCCCTAGCAACTTTAATTTCATAGTCCCTTTTAGCTTTTCTTATCCCCTTTTTAATGTCCCTCCTAATGTCAATATACTGATTCATAAGATGACCCTCACCTCTTTTGATACGCCTATAAATTCCTTTCTTATGCCCTAGTAGATATTTGAGCCTATTATTCATCCATTTTGGGTCATTTCTATTTGATCTAATTTCTTTATATGGGATAAACGCTCTTTGAGCAGCATGTATAGTGTTCAGAAAACTGTCATATTGATAGCTCTCTTCGTTACCCCAGTCAACAGATGATAAGTGTTCTCTAAGCCCATCGTAATCTGCTAAGCGAAAATCTGGGACTGTTACTGAGTTATCGCTACTATCGTACTTCCATTCAATGCTAAATGTAATTGATTTGTGGTCGCTAGCACCCAGTTCCTCTGAAATTTCTAAATTATTAACAAGGGATTCATTGTTTGCCATAACTAAGTCAAGCAGGTTATTTCCCCTTGTAGGTTCTGTCACAAACTGCTTCAAAAAACAATCCTGAAATACTTCTAAGAAGTCGTATGATTCTAAATTCCCAGTCAAGAAATTCCAATCAACTTGACTAAAGTTAAAGTCTCCTAGAATTACTACATTATCGTGCCTTGTGGCCTTAACAATTTCCTCCCATAGTAGTTTCCCTTGGTCCCTATCTTAGTTTGGGGGACGGTATATCACTCCTAAAATCAGTTTTTCATGCCCCTCTGAAAATTCTATCCAAACAGACTCTGTATGTGTTACTTCAGACTTAATACCCGTTTTTATGCAACAGTTCAAGCGATCTCGGACATACAATGCCACAACATCCCCCCCCTCCCAATACTTCTATCTTCTTGGAACAATTTAAAACCCTGAATATGACATTCCGCAGGCATGTCCCGACTTTTTGAATTAAACCACGTCTCAGTTAAGGCAAATACATCAATGTTACCTACACTAGCAACTAATCTCAACTCGTCCATCTTATTCCTAGCACTACGGCAATTAGCATAATAAACATTGAAAGACTCTCCTTTCTCTTTACCCTTCCTGCTCATTTCTATTTTTCTACTAAACCTATTACTGTCCTTATCACCCAAGGTCCCTGGCTTTTCAATATCTATCTCGTTCTTATTATTACTAGTTCCCCTAGAACTCGTAATATTACTACACTGGGACTTCACTGTTTTCCTGCCAAAACCCATACCACTAACTATTCCTAGTTTAAAGTCCTAACTGCTCCCTCCACTGCAGTTGCCAGTGCTCCCACCCCACACCTAGATAAGTGAACCCCATCCCTAGCATACATGTCATTTCTGCCATAGAAGAGGTCCCAGTTGTCAATGAATGTTACCGCATTTTCCTTACAGTATTTGTCCATCCAGCAATTGACACCAATTGCCCTGGACAACCATTCATTTCCAACTCCCCTCCTTGGCAAAATACCACATATGAGAGGGTTCCCACCCTTACTTCTAATTATTTCTATTGCTGACCTATACCTGCTAATCAGGTCCTCACTCCTACGTCTGCCAACATCGTTGCCTCCAGCACTGAGACAGATAATAGGATTGCTCCCATTACCTCTCATGATGTCATCCAGACGGCTAACAATATCCTCCATCCCAGCCCCAGGAAAGCAAACTCTCTGTCTCCTACTCCTGTCCTTCAGGCAGAACGCCCTATCCATATACCTAACTTGGCTATCCCCAACAACAACAATATTCTTACCTTCCTTAATGTCTTTCGTTGTGACGTTCCCAGTAGTCGACTCACATTTGTCGGGTAGCACTGAGAATGTATTGGATGTTTCCACAACAGTTTCCACGGCAGTCTCTTTCTTCTTCATCGTTTCTACCTTTCCATTCGTCTTCTTGATCGTCAACTTCTTTCCCTGCTGTCCAGCCACTGACCAGTTTCCCTTCTTGACCTGAGGACTCAAAACAGGAGGACTACTCCGAATCTTTTTGTTTTCCTCGGTCAGTCGCCGAATTTCCATATTCGCCAACCTCAATTCTTCCTTAAGCTGTTGGTAAAGTTGCTCGATGGAGGGCATCTTGCTTCATTTCTAGAGAGCGCGCAAACAGGTCTTCACAGAGCCAAGTACACGTCAAAACTGCGCAAAAGCCAACTCAATCAGGAGCTACTGCGCAGCACGTCCGCATGGCCCAGTAGCGATGCGAACCAAGATGCTTAAGATACTTAAGCACCACCAACCCAACAACACAGGAGTCACATGATTTCATCGTCTACCCGTCCTCATCATAGGTAGAGGTTGTTTTGATAAGGACCTGCCTCGCATGGGCCAGTAGGCCTTCTACAGTGTTCCTCCATTCTTATGTTCTTATGACATTCCTCAGGTCACGTGCGTCACACCTCACACTCCGCCTATATACATAATGTCTTTCTACCTCTGTATGTTAGAAGTGATCAAGGTCCCAGGACCGAAACGTTTTCTAATAAATATGTCATAGTGTTTGCTTACGTGTCTTTCTAAACCTACTTGTCGGTATTTATTACCAAGGTTTATACCATCAGAAACCTTCTCTATGAGGATAGACTGAGGGCCCTGAATCTGCACTCTCTAGAAAGACGTAGAATTAGGGGGGATATGATTGAGGTGTATAAATGGAAGACAGGAATAAATAAAGGGGATGTAAATAGTGTGCTGAAAATATCTAGCCTAGACAGGACTCGCAGCAATGGTTTTAAGTTGGAAAAATTCAGATTCAGGAAGGATATAGGAAAGTACTGGTTTGGTAATAGAGTTGTGGATGAGTGGAACAAACTCCCAAGTACAGTTATAGAGGCCAGAACGTTGTGTAGCTTTAAAAATAGGTTGGATAAATACATGAGTGGATGTGGGTGGGTGTGAGTTGGACCTGATAGCTTGTGCTACCAGGTCGGTTGCCGTGTTCCTCCCTTAAGTCAATGTGACCTGACCTGACTGGGTTGGGTGCATTGGCTTAAGCCGGTAGGAGACTTGGACCTGCCTCGCATGGGCCAGTAGGCCTGCTGCAGTGTTCCTTCGTTCTTATGTTCTTATGTTGAAGATTGAGACACTTATGCAACATATGGGAATCTTTATTCAGGAAACGTTTCGCCACACAGTGGCTTCATCAGTCCGATGCAAAGTAGAAAGGCGTAAGGAGAGGAGGAGTTTGAGGTAATCAGTCCCTCAGCCTGGAGTCGATGTGTTCAGTCCATCAATCTTGATGGACTGAACACATGGTTGGATATACTTGGAATAAGAACATAAGAACGAAGGAACACTGCAGAAGGCCTACTGGCCCATGCGAGGCAGGTCCAAGTCTCCCACCGGCTTAAGCCAATGCACCCAACCTAGTCAGGTCAGGTCACATTGACTTAAGGGAGGAACACGGCAACCGACCTGGTAGCACAAGCTATCAGGTCCAACTCACACCCACCCACATCCACTCATGTATTTATCCAACCTATTTTTAAAGCTACACAACGTTCTGGCCTCTATAACTGTACTCGGGAGTTTGTTCCACTCGCTAGTAGTTGGATACACTTGGATTGGATTAGGACCATTAGCATTACCTTTATGTTGCATGCAGACACTACATTTCTTAACATACTCAGAAATATCAGTTGCCATACGAGGCCAAAAGTATTTCAATCTGGCTTGTTTTACTAAACGATCCATACCAGGGTGTGCAACACCTGGTACATCGTGAACTAGCTGTAAGGCTACATTCACTAGTGACTGTGGAATTACTAACTGGTGTACTCTTCTGCTAGGAGTACCCAACTCGGCTGTTCGATACAGTAATTCTTGGTTCATGACAAAGTCACTGATGGGTGCCGGTGGCTTCACAGTCAGAATAAGATCTTCCTGGAGCAGGAATCGAATCACCAGAACACAAGGGATCGGTTCTTTCTTACTGGAGGAATGAACAAACTCGGTGGAGTGGATGACTCCCCCTGGTTGAAAAAAATTAACGCTATAACACGCAATATGAGCAAGGGAGAACGAATCTACTATCTCAAACTGCAAGCACAGGAGAAAAGAAATGAACACGGTGAACAATGCTGATATTCAATCTGAGTCGCACACAGTGACACGAGGTATCAGCTATAAACTTCACTTACAAACGTTAACAACGTGGAAGTTACTCGAGAAATAACTTCTTACAATGCACTGATTACTGTCAACTAGGATGGGATCACAATCTGAAACACAAGGGACAACAACAACACTCAAGTGAGCACACTAGCCACAGAAACGTCTTTCTGCAACGGCTTGTGGCATCAGTAAAGTTCTTTTCAAAGCGTCCCCTGGGAAGGAACGAATACTTGAACAAGTCGCCATCGCAAGGATAGTAGTCTCAGCACTATCCTGCATGCATGATATTGTGGCTGGAGTCCAGACAGGAGTGACAGTATACTAGTGCCTGACCACTCGGCTACGTTAATAAGTAATTCACGGATCTATAGGAACTTAATCTGAAATTCACATTTCGCAGCACTTTAACAAATCTCAGATACAAGCTGTGAGAACAAACACATTGCTCAAGGGCTAGGTATTGTCTTTCAGTCAGTAAGGGAATGTTGGTACTGTGGACTGATTCATATTGACTTTGACTGGCATGATACACTAAGTGAACATTCAAAAGTGACTGGGACATGATCTCAGGGAACTTACTCAAGGACATAAGGCAAAAAAAAAAAAAATAGAGAAATGACACAGTAAGCTTAAGTGGAAGAAAATGCTTAACAATTCTGCATAAGTAATAAAAAATGTCTAAGATACACTGCAAGAGGAAGGACAACTCAATGTAAAGAACTGTTGGCCAAAATAAAAATTACATTGAAATTTACAAGTAAAAATATTACTGGAAACTGAATTAAATGCAAAATGAGCTGTCTTTACTCTTGCTAATAAAGAAATTAACTAATAAAATTTTAAATCAATGTAAAAAGTATAAAATAAAATCACTAAATTGTATGCAACGAGAGATAACTGGGAAATTTAAATATTTTCTAAGAATGCATAAACAAAATTAAAATATAATGCAAAGACAACATCAGGAAAATTAATAAAATGAAAAACAAGACTCAAACAATAATGAACTGAGAATAATAATGCATAAAAATATCAATAAAAGAAAATAATTCACTGCAGAACAAGTGCAACAAAATAATTCACTGCAGAACAAGTTCAACAAAATAATTCACTGCAGAACAAGTGCAACAAAATAATTCACTGCAGAACAAGTTCAACAAAATAATTCACTGCAGAACAAGTGCAACAAAATAATTCACTGCAGAACAAGTACAACAAAATAATTCACTGCAGAACAAGTACAACAAAATAATTCACTGCAGAACAAGTACAACAAAATAATTCACTGCAGAACAAGTGCAACAAAATAATTCACTGCAGAACAAGTGCAACAAAATAATTCACTGCAGAACAAGTGCAACAAAATAATTCACTGCAGAACAAGTACAACAAAATAATTCACTGCAGAACAAGTGCAACAAAATAATTCACTGCAGAACAAGTGCAACAAAATAATTCACTGCAGAACAAGTGCAACAAAATAATTCACTGCAGAACAAGTGCAACAAAATAATTCACTGCAGAACAAGTACAACAAAATAATTCACTGCAGAACAAGTGCAACAAAATAATTCACTGCAGAACAAGTGCAACAAAATAATTCACTGCAGAACAAGTGCAACAAAATAATTCACTGCAGAACAAGTACAACAAAATAATTCACTGCAGAACAAGTGCAACAAAATAATTCACTGCAGAACAAGTGCAACAAAATAATTCACTGCAGAACAAGTGCAACAAAATAATTCACTGCAGAACAAGTTCAACAAAATAATTCACTGCAGAACAAGTGCAACAAAATAAGGTGTAGAAATAATCACTGCAATAATAAAGTGTCACTGGGAAAACTCAGGTTAAATAATAAAATAAAAATATGAAGAAAAACTGATTGAACACTTTAACTCTTAATTGTAAATTAGACAAAACAATTTACTCAGAGTAAAGAAAACATTTTATGTTAAAAAGAAATTGAAATTACACTAAGAGTGAATTTGTTCAAAGAAATATGAAAAAGTATGAATAAAAATTAAAACAAGGAACAAAACGGGAAGTGTAACACTTACAAGTGGTGAGGCAAGTGTAACACTTACAAGTGGTGAGGCAAGTGTAACACTTACAAGTGGTGAGGCAAGTGTAACACTTACAAGTGGTGAGGCAAGTGTAACACTTACAAGTGGTGAGGCAAGTGTAACACTTACAAGTGGTGAGGCAAGTGTAACACTTACAAGTGGTGAGGCAAGTGTAACACTTACAAGTGGTGAGGCAAGTGTAACACTTACAAGTGGTGAGGAAAGTGTAACACTTACAAGTGGTGAGGCAAGTGTAACACTTACAAGTGGTGAGGCAAGTGTAACACTTACAAGTGGTGAGGCAAGTGTAACACTTACAAGTGGTGAGGCAAGTGTAACACTTACAAGTGGTGAGGAAAGTGTAACACTTACAAGTGGTGAGGCAAGTGTAACACTTACAAGTGGTGAGGCAAGTGTAACACTTACAAGTGGTGAGGAAAGTGTAACACTTACAAGTGGTGAGGCAAGTGTAACACTTACAAGTGGTGAGGCAAGTGTAACACTTACAAGTGGTGAGGCAAGTGTAACACTTACAAGTGGTGAGGCAAGTGTAACACTTACAAGTGGTGAGGAAAGTGTAACACTTACAAGTGGTGAGGCAAGTGTAACACTTACAAGTGGTGAGGAAAGTGTAACACTTACAAGTGGTGAGGCAAGTGTAACACTTACAAGTGGTGAGGCAAGTGTAACACTTACAAGTGGTGAGGCAAGTGTAACACTTACAAGTGGTGAGGCAAGTGTAACACTTACAAGTGGTGAGGCAAGTGTAACACTTACAAGTGGTGAGGCAAGTGTAACACTTACAAGTGGTGAGGCAAGTGTAACACTTACAAGTGGTGAGGCAAGTGTAACACTAACAAGTGGTGAGGCAAGTGTAACACTTACAAGTGGTGAGGCAATTGTAACACTTACAAGTGGTGAGGCAAGTGTAACACTTACAAGTGGTGAGGCAAGTGTAACACTTACAAGTGGTGAGGCAAGTGTAACACTTACAAGTGGTGAGGCACACAACACTTACAAGTGGTGAGGCAAGTGTAACACTTACAAGTGGTGAGGCACACAACACTTACAAGTGGTGAGGCAAGTGTAACACTTACAAGTGGTGAGGCAAGTGTAACACTTACAAGTGGTGAGGCAAGTGTAACACTTACAAGTGGTGAGGCAAGTGTAACACTTACAAGTGGTGAGGCAAGTGTAACACTTACAAGTGGTGAGGCACACAACACTTACAAGTGGTGAGGCAAGTGTAACACTTACAAGTGGTGAGGCAAGTGTAACACTTACAAGTGGTGAGGCAAGTGTAACACTTACAAGTGGTGAGGCAAGTGTAACACTAACAAGTGGTGAGGCACACAACACTTACAAGTGGCGGGGCACACAACACTTACAAGTGGCGGGGCACACAACACTTAATCACGTATTCATTATCTTAGTATATTCTTACAACAAAATCTTGCTGTGACTGATACGACAAAAATTTGCTGGCAAAAATAATGGTACACAAGTCTGCGAAAAAATTAGAGGAATGACACACTGCTGGCATACGAAAAAAGGTACACATAGAAATAAATGGATAATTTGGTATACTGGGGTCAATATCACTGCATGAACTACAATGACAAATACTGGAGAATACAATGCTGAAAGAATACAATAAAAAAAAAATGAATCACTTCACACGGAGTGACTGACTGGTACACTACACAATAATACTTACTACAGACAGAGAGTAGCATAAAAAAAACACACATAAAAAAAAATATGAGATGAGCGAAAACACTGAAAAATATTGCAAAAAATAATGAGTCAAAGAAACACTGAGTCTACACTGAAAACACAAGGCTTAGAGTACACAAGAAATTCACTATAAATCTCTCACACACGCAAATGTCTTTAAATGCAAGAAAAATGTCTCTAAACAGAAAATTATCACTGAAGTCTGGAGTGGTAGATGGGATGACTGGTGCTGAGGGTAGGTTGTCCTGCGCGGTGATGACTGACGCCTCCTACACTCACTGTTGTCGGAAGAAATGCGCTTTCTCGGTGAACTCACATAACTGGCTTTATCGTTGGCGCTCAGCTACAATCTCTTGACCAATTATGTGAGCCAAAACAGTATTAGGACCCGGTACAAGGGTGCAAACAACCACAGGTAGATGAGGTGGATGGCTGGTGGTGGTGGTGGTGGTGGAGGAGGAGGCAACAGAACGGCCCTGTGCTCTCTCACTGCCACGCACTTCTCACCACTCACGAAGGTGGCTTGTAAGCCACTCTATGCCACAGGGATGGTGAAGACCACTCTTAGCATCCAACTGGGAGCACAAAGCAATACATGAAACAATACTTCAGAGGAACTTGCATGGCTTACTTCTCTCTCTCAGCTGGGTTAGAAGCTGGGTTGGCTGACTGGCTTAACCCTCGAGAATGGCTGACTGGAAGACGGGTAACGATGCACACAGCATGAAGGAGCAGGTGGATGACAGGAGACAGGCTGGATGATAGGCTGACTGGCATTCACTTCCACAGTCTGGCTTACTGACTGGCTTAATTGCAAAATCCGGGTCAACCCCTCGGAGATTGAAGCAATTAGCACACGAACTAAGCCAGGAAGCTTGAAAAACGGCTGCAGCAGGCTTGCAGGCTGGAGGGTGGAGGTGGTGAGGGGAGCGAGTAGCTGGAGATGGGTGAGACGGTTCACCTTTTGACCCGCCGGCTACTCACAGTCTTCTAACATCTTGAAATACCCTTAAATCCACGCTCCCACACCATTGCCACCATTTATCATGTGGGGTTCGAACACGTGGATAGGGTAAAGAAATACTCACGTAGGCTGGTAGTACGTATATTACGGATAGTGTTGGAAGCGCCAAACAGCCGTGACCTGCCTCCTTGCTCTCACTCGTAAGACTGACTAACCACAGTACCCATATGTGAGGGGGTGTTTGAAATACTGCTGTGGTCAGCAACAATATGAATACACAGTGATTCACGCAGAGACGGTTGGTAGTGAGTCATCTACTGGTACACTGGTTACTGGTAACTAGTTACTAGGAACTGGTACTACTACTGAGAGCTGGTCGCTTCTCTCAGTTTCATGCTGCCGCACTGACAGCCTTTTACCAAGGCTGACTGATCAAGTCAAAGGTACTACCACAGTAGTCAGGGTTATAATCGTCTGTACTCGACTGAAGAAGCCTGCTGTGAAATCGATTTTTTCTGGCAATATACTCAATGCAGATAAATGGTTCAGAGAACCGACAAGTTGATAAATTAGACACAAGTGCAACACTCGGACCTGGTGGTTAAAGTTCTCCCTTCACACGGTGAAGGTACAAACATTGGTCGTGTTTATTTACACTGGTTGTCTATGTTCACCCATCAGTAAAATGGGTACCTGGGTGTTAGTGGACTGGTGTGGGTCGCATCCTGGGTGTTAGTGGACTGGTGTGGGTCGCATCCTGGGTGTTAGTGGACTGGTGTGGGTCGCATCCTGGGTGTTAGTGGACTGGTGTGGGTCACATCCTGGGTGTTAGTGGACTGATGTGGGTCGCATCCTGGGTGTTAGTCGACTGGTGTGGGTCACATTCTGGGTGTTAGCGGACTGGTGTGGGTCGCATTCTGGGTGTTAGTGGACTGGTGTGGGTCACATCCTGGGTGTTAGTGGACTGGTGTGGGTCGCATCCTGGGTGTTAGTGGACTGGTGTGGGTCGCATCCTGGGTGTTAGTGGACTGGTGTGGGTCGCATCCTGGGACAAAACTGACCTAATTTGCCCGAAATATTGTGTATAACAAGGAACTTTCAATATAGTAGTATGTCACTGATGTCAACTATGGTCTGTATATCTTGTACATGTACTTGTAGTAAATAATTATTATCAGCCCCAGGCAACAAGTTTAAAGTGTAATTACTAGCGGAGAATGAAGGAGTTTTTAGTGTAGTCACTGTGTTTCCACACCTCCAATACTCAAGTCTGACGCATTGTTTACCTGGCCCACACTCCCTCCCAGGGTCGACTCTTACTGCACACACTGCCTCCTACACTCACACACTCCTTGTAACACTCACACACTGCGTGTAACACTCAGACACTGCGTGTAACACTCAGACACTGCGTGCTGCACACTCAAACACTGCGTGTGACACTGAGTGTGTAGCAGGCTGTACATTAACGTGTAACACTGCTGTACATTAACGTGTAATACTGCTGTACATTAGCATCTCCATTCAAAGCAGGTGAAATCGCAGATCTAGAGAGTGTACAGAGATCCTTTACCGCACGTATAAGTTCTGTCAAGCACCTTAACTACTGGGAACGCATGGAAGCACTTGACTTGTACTCGTTGGAACGCAGGAGGGAGAGATATATCATAATCTACACTTGGAAAATCCTGGAAGGAATGGTCCTGAATCTGCACTATTACAACCCAGGAGTCCAAATGGCCTGTTATCCTGGGTGTAAAGGGAGCAAAATAAACACAACAGAAAACTTTTGACTTATATTATCCTTCACCAATTTAGAACAGAAGTATGTACACTATATAAACTATGTACAGCAATAGGTATTAGTGCACTCCACGGTAAGAAGGGCAGAATAGAAGCCACTAGAGAGCAGACAGTGCTTCAACAATCTCTAGAATGGGAATGACAAGGGCAGACAGGAGAGTAGTACCCACATAACCTCTGCGATTGCCAAATCCCTCATCTCATTGGCTGGAACCTGGATACTGGTTGAATGACGGGGCCCCATCGTCAACCCTCAGTTAGTTTAATATGTTTATTATGCACCCCATACCCATCCTCCAACCCTCAGTCACCTTGTTCGCTGGTTGGGGGAAATATCCTGTAAATAAGGGTGTGTAAATGCGCCGAATAAAGGTTACGTACTCTTTGCATGCCACATGCACACAGAAATCACTCCCTACGAAAGTAAAAGACTGGGCAGGCGATGCAAAATGCCCCCAATTAAAAGTAGGGGCGCCATTGGTACACTAAAACACCATAAGTGTCCGGGGCCCAAGACTGTTCAACAGCCTCCCATAAAGCATTAGGGGAATTGCCAATAAGCCCCTGGCTGCCTTCAAGAGAGAGCTGGACAGATACCTAAAGTCAGTGCCGGATCAGCCGGGCTGTGGCTCGTACGTTGGACTGCGTGCGGCCAGCATAAACAGCCTGGTTGATCAGGCCCTGATCCACCGGGAGGCCTGGTCATGGGCTGGGCCGCGGGGGGCGTTGATCCCCGGAATAATCTCCAGGTAACACTCAGACACTGCGTGTAACACTCAGACACTGCATGTAACACTCAGACACTGCGTGCTACACACTCAGACACTGCATGTAACACTCAGACACTGCATGTAACACTCAGACATTGCGTGCTACACACTCAGACACTGCATGTAACACTCAGACACTGCGTTCTACACACTCAGACACTGCGTGTAACGCTCAGACACTGCGTGCAAAACTCAGACACTGTGTGTAACACTCAGACACTGCATAACACTCAGACATTGCGTGTAACACTCAGACACTGCGTGCTACACACTCAGACACTGCGTGTAACGCTCAGACACTGCGTGCTACACACTGATACGCTGCGTGTAACACTCAGACACAGCATGCAAAACTCAGACACTGCGTGTAACACTCAGACACTGAGTAACACTCAGACGCTGCGTGTAACACTCAGACACTGCGTGTAACACTCAGACACTGCATGCTACACACTCAGACACTGCGTGTAACACTCAGACACTGCATGCTACACACTCAGACACTGCGTGTAACGCTCAAACACTGTGTGTAACACTCAGACACTGCGTGTAACACTCAGACACTGCGTGTAACACTCAGACACTGCGTGTAACACTCAGACACTGCGTGTAACACTCAGACACTGCGTGTAACACTCAGACACTGCGTGTAACACTCAGACACTGCGTGTAACACTCAGACACTGCGTGTAACACTCAGACACTGCGTGCTACACACTCAGACACTGCGTGTAACACTCAGACACTGCGTGTAACACTCAGACACTGCGTGTAACACTCAGACACTGCGTGTTACACACTCAGACACTACGTGTAACACTCAGACACTGTGTGTAACACTCAGACACTGTGTGCTACACACTCAGACACTGCGTGTAACACTCAGACACTGCGTGTAACACTCAGACACTCTGTGCTACACACTCAGACACTGCGTGTAACACTCAGACACTGCGTGTAACACTCAGACACTGCGTGTAACACTCAGACACTGCGTGTAACACTCAGACACTGCATGAAACACTCAGACACTGCATGTAACACTCAGACACTGCGTGTAACACTCAGACACTGCGTGTAACACTCAGACACTGCATGAAACACTCAGACACTGCATGTAAAACTCAGACACTGCGTGTAACACTCAGACACTGCATGCTACACATTCATACACTGCGTGTAAAACTCAGACACTGCGTGTAACACTCAGACACTGCATGCTACACACTCAGACACTGCGTGTAACACTCAGACACTGCGTGCTACACACTCAGACACAACGTGTAACACTCAGACACTGTGTGCTACACACTCAGACACTGCGTGTAACACTCAGACACTCTGTGCTACACACTCAGACACTGCATGCTACACACTCAGACACTGCGTGTAACACTCAGACACTGCGTGTAACACTCAGACACTGTGTGCTACACACTCAGACACTACGTGTAACACTCAGACACTGTGTGCTACACACTCAGACACTGCGTGTAACACTCAGACACTCTGTGCTACACACTCAGACACTGCGTGTAACACTCACACACTGCGTGTAACACTCAGACACTCTGTGCTACACACTCAGACACTGCGTGTAACACTCAGACACTGCGTGCTACACAGACGCTACGTGTAACACTCAGACACTGCGTGCAACACTCAGACACTGTGCTACACACTCAGACACTGCGTGTAACACTCAGACACTGTGTGCTACACACTCATACACTGCGTGTAACACTCAGACACCGTGTGCTACACACTCAGACACTGCGTGTAACGCTCAGACACTGTGTGTAACACTCAGACACTGCGTGTAACACTCAGACACTGCGTGTAACACTCAGACACTGTGTGCTACACACTCAGACACTGCGTGTAAAACTCAGACACTGCGTGTAACACTCAGACACTGCATGCTACACACTCAGACACTGCGTGTAACACTCAGACACTGTGTGCTACACACTCAGACACTGCGTGTAACACTCAGACACTGCGTGTAACACTCAGACACTGCGTGTAACACTCAGACACTGTGTGCTACACACTCAGACACTGCGTGTAACACTCAGACACTGCGTGTAACACTCAGACACTGTGTGCTACACACTCAGACACTGCGTGTAACACTCAGACACTGCGTGTAACACTCAGACACTGCGTGTAACACTCAGACACTGTGTGTTACACACTCAGACACTGCGTATAACACTCAGACACTGTGTGCTACACACTCAGACTGCATGTAACACTCAGAGACTACGTGTAACACTCAGACACTGTGCTACACACTCAGACACTGCGTGTAACACTCAGACACTGCGTGTAACACTCAGACACTGCGTGCTACACACTCAGACACTAAGTGTAACACTCAGACACTGCGTGTAACACTCAGACACTGCGTGTAACACTCAGACACTGCGTGTTACACACTCAGACACTACGTGTAACACTCAGACACTGTGTGTAACACTCAGACACTGTGTGCTACACACTAAGACACTACGTGTAACACTCAGACACTCTGTGCTACACACTCAGACACTGCGTGTAACACTCAGACACTGCGTGTAACACTCAGACACTGCGTGTAACACTCAGACACTGCGTGTAACACTCAGACACTGCATGCTACACACTCAGACACTGCGTGTAAAACTCAGACACTGCGTGTAACACTCAGACACTGCATGCTACACACTCAGACACTGCGTGTAACACTCAGACACTGCATGCTACACACTCATACACTGCGTGTAACACTCAGACACTGCGTGTAACACTCAGACACTGCATGCTACACACTCAGACACTGCGTGTAACACTCAGACACTGCGTGCTACACACTCAGACACTACGTGTAACACTCAGACACTGTGTGCTACACACTCAGACACAACGTGTAACACTCAGACACTGCATGCTACACACTCAGACACTGCGTGTAACACTCAGACACTTTGTGCTACACACTTAGACACTGCGTGTAACACTCAGACACTCTGTGCTACACACTCAGACACTGCGTGTAACACTCACACACTGCGTGTAACACTCAGACACTCTGTGCTACACACTCAGACACTGCGTGTAACACTCAGACACTGCGTGCTACACACTCAGACGCTACGTGTAACACTCAGACATTGCGTGTAACACTCAGACACTGTGCTACACACTCAGACACTGCGTGTAACACTCAGACACTGTGTGCTACACACTCATACACTGCGTGTAACACTCAGACACTGTGTGCTACACACTCAGACACTGCGTGTAACGCTCAGACACTGTGTGTAACACTCAGACACTGCGTGTAACACTCAGACACTGCGTGTAACACTCAGACACTGTGTGCTACACACTCAGACACTGCGTGTAACACTCAGACACTGCGTGCAACACTCAGACACTGTGTGCTACACACTCAGACACTGCGTGTAACACTCAGACACTGCGTGTAACACTCAGACACTGCGTGTAACACTCAGACACTGTGTGCTACACACTCAGACACTGCGTGTAACACTCAGACACTGTGTGCTACACACTCAGACTGTGTGTAACACTCAGAGACTGCGTGTAACACTCAGACACTGTGCTACACACTCAGACACTGTGCTACACACTCAGACACTGTGCTACACACTAGGACACTGCGTGTAACACTCAGACAATGTGTGCTACACACTCAGACACTGCGTGTAACACTCAGACACTGCGTGTAGCACTCAGACATTGCGTGTAACACTCAGACACTGTGTGCTACACACTCAGACACTGCGTGTAACACTCAGACACTGTGTGCTACACACTCAGACACTGCGTGTAACACTCAGACACTGTGTGCTACACACTCAGACACTGCGTGTAACACTCAGACACTGCGTGTAACACTCAGACACTGCGTTTAACACTCAGACACTGCGTGTAACATTCAGACTCTGTGTGCTACACACTCAGACACTGCGTGTAACACTCAGACACTGCGTGTAACACTCAGACCCTGTGTGCTACACACTCAGACACTGCGTGTAACACTCAGACACTGTGTGCTACACACTCAGACACTGCGTGTAACACTCAGACACTGTGTGCTACACACTCAGACACTGCGTGTAACACTCAGACACTGTGTGCTACACACTCAGACACTGCGTGTAACACTCAGACACTGTGTGCTACACACTCAGACACTGCGTGTAACACTCAGACACTGTGTGCTACACACTCAGACACTGCGTGTAACACTCAGACACTGTGTGCTACACACTCAGACACTGCGTGTAACACTCAGACACTGCGTGTAACACTCAGACACTGCGTTTAACACTCAGACACTGCGTGTAACACTCAGACACTGTGTGCTACACACTCAGACACTGCGTGTAACACTCAGACACTGCGTGTAACACTCAGACACTGTGTGCTACACACTCAGACACTGCGTGTAACACTCAGACACTGCGTGCTACACACTCAGACACGCGTGTAACACTCAGACACTGCGTGTAACATTCAGACACTGTGTGCTACACACTCAGACACTGCGTGTAACACTCAGACACTGTGTGCTACACACTCAGACACTGCGTGTAACACTCAGACACTGCGTGTAACACTCAGACACTGTGTGCTACACACTCAGACACTGCGTGTAACACTCAGACACTGCGTGTAACACTCAGACACTGCGTGTAACACTCAGACACTGTGTGCTACACACTCAGACACTGCGTGTAACACTCAGACACTGTGTGCTACACACTCAGACACTGCGTGTAACACTCAGACACTGTGTGCTACACAGATACTGCGTTTAACACTAAAGAAACAACTGATGTGTGTAATGCAGAGTGTACATGATACAGTGGTGGAGACCAGTCTCTGGTGGGGTTGGTGGAGAGTGTACATGATACAGTGGTGGAGACCAGTCACTGGTGGGGTTCGTGGAGAGTGTGCATGATACAGTGGTGGAGACCAGTCACTGGTGGGGTTGGTGGAGAGTGTACATGGTACAGTGGTGGAGACCAGTCACTGGTGGGGTTGGTGGAGAGTGTACATGATACAGTGGTGGAGACCAGTCACTGGTGGGGTTCGTGGAGAGTGTACATGATACAGTGGTGGAGACCAGTCACTGGTGGGGTTGGTGGAGAATGTACATGATACAGTGGTGGAGACCAGTCACTGGTGGGGTTGGTGGAGAGTGTACATGGTACAGTGGTGGAGACCAGTCACTGGTGGGGTTGGTGGAGAGTGTACATGGTACAGTGGTTGAGACCAGTCACTGGTGGGGTTGGTGGAGAGTGTTCATGATACAGTGGTGGAGACCAGTCACTGGTGGGGTTGGTGGAGAGTGTACATGATACAGTGGTGGAGACCAGTCACTGGTGGGGTTGGTGGAGAGGGTACATGATACAGTGGTGGAGACCAGTCACTGGTGGGGTTGGTGGAGAGTATACATGGTACAGTGTTGGAGACCAGTCACTGGTGGGGTTGGTAGAGAGTGTACATGATACAGTGGTGGAGACCAGTCACTGGTGGGGTTGGTAGAGAGTGTACATGGTACAGTGGTGGAGACCAGTCACTGGTGGGGTTGGTGGAGAGTGTACATGATACAGTGGTGGAGACCAGTCACTGGTGGGGTTGGTGGAGAGTATACATGGTACAGTGTTGGAGACCAGTCACTGGTGGGGTTGGTGGAGAGTATACATGGTACAGTGTTGGAGACCAGTCACTGGTGGGGTTGGTGGAGAGTGTACATGATACAGTGTTGGAGACCAGTCACTGGTGGGGTTGGTGGAGAGTATACATGGTACAGTGTTGGAGACCAGTCACTGGTGGGGTTGGTAGAGAGTGTACATGATACAGTGGTGGAGACCAGTCACTGGTGGGGTTGGTAGAGAGTGTACATGGTACAGTGGTGGAGACCAGTCACTGGTGGGGTTGGTGGAGAGTGTACATGATACAGTGGTGGAGACCAGACACTGGTGGGGTTGGTGGAGAGTATACATGGTACAGTGGTGGAGACCAGTCACTGGTGGGGTTGGTAGAGAGTGTACATGATACAGTGGTGGAGACCAGTCACTGGTGGGGTTGGTGGAGAGTATACATGGTACAGTGTTGGAGACCAGTCACTGGTGGGGTTGGTAGAGAGTGTACATGATACAGTGGTGGAGACCAGTCACTGGTGGGGTTGGTAGAGAGTGTACATGGTACAGTGGTGGAGACCAGTCACTGGTGGGGTTGGTGGAGAGTGTACATGATACAGTGGTGGAGACCAGTCACTGGTGGGGTTGGTGGAGAGTATACATGGTACAGTGTTGGAGACTAGTCACTGGTGGGGTTGGTGGAGAGTATACATGGTACAGTGTTGGAGACCAGTCACTGGTGGGGTTGGTGGAGAGTGTACATGATACAGTGTTGGAGACCAGTCACTGGTGGGGTTGGTGGAGAGTATACATGGTACAGTGTTGGAGACCAGTCACTGGTGGGGTTGGTAGAGAGTGTACATGATACAGTGGTGGAGACCAGTCACTGGTGGGGTTGGTAGAGAGTGTACATGGTACAGTGGTGGAGACCAGTCACTGGTGGGGTTGGTGGAGAGTGTACATGATACAGTGGTGGAGACCAGTCACTGGTGGGGTTGGTGGAGAGTATACATGGTACAGTGTTGGAGACCAGTCACTGGTGGGGTTGGTGGAGAGTATACATGGTACAGTGTTGGAGACCAGTCACTGGTGGGGTTGGTGGAGAGTATACATGATACAGTGGTGGAGACCAGTCACTGGTGGGGTTGGTGGAGAGTATAAATGGTACAGTGTTGGAGACCAGTCACTGGTGGGGTTGGTAGAGAGTATACATGGTACAGTGGTGGAGACCAGTCATTGGTGGGGTTGGTGGAGAGTGTACATGATACAGTGGTGGAGACCAGTCACTGGTGGGGTTGGTGGAGAGTGTACATGATACAGTGGTGGAGACCAGTCACTGGTGGGGTTGGTGGAGAGTGTACATGGTACAGTGGTGGAGACCAGTCACTGGTGGGGTTGGTGGAGAGTGTACATGGTACAGTGGTGGAGACCAGTCACTGGTGGGGTTGGTGGAGAGTGTACATGATACAGTGGTGGAGACCAGTCACTGGTGGGGTTGGTGGAGAGTATACATGGTACTGTGTTGGAGACCAGTCACTGGTGGGGTTGGTAGAGAGTGTACATGATACAGTGGTGGAGACCAGTCACTGGTGGGGTTGGTAGAGAGTGTACATGGTACAGTGGTGGAGACCAGTCACTGGTGGGGTTAGTGGAGAGTGTACATGATACAGTGGTGGAGACCAGTCACTGGTGGGGTTGGCGGAGAGTATACATGGTACAGTGTTGGAGACCAGTCACTGGTGGGGTTGGTGGAGAGTATACATGGTACAGTGTTGGAGACCAGTCACTGGTGGGGTTGGTGGAGAGTGTACATGATACAGTGTTGAAGACCAGTCACTGGTGGGGTTGGTGGAGAGTATATATGGTACAGTGTTGGAGACCAGTCACTGGTGGGGTTGGTAGAGAGTGTACATGATACAGTGGTGGAGACCAGTCACTGGTGGGGTTGGTGGAGAGTGTACATGATACAGTGGTGGAGACCAGTCACTGGTGGGGTTGGTGGAGAGTATACATGGTACAGTGTTGGAGACCAGTCACTGGTGGGGTTGGTGGAGAGTATACATGGTACAGTGTTGGAGACCAGTCACTGGTGGGGTTCGTGGAGAGTATACATGATACAGTGGTGGAGACCAGTCACTGGTGGGGTTGGTGGAGAGTATACATGGTACAGTGTTGGAGACCAGTCACTGGAGGGGTTGGTAGAGAGTATACATGGTACAGTGGTGGAGACCAGTCACTGGTGGGGTTGGTGGAGAGTGTACATGATACAGTGGTGGAGACCAGTCACTGCTGGGGTTGGTGGAGAGTGTACATGATACAGTGGTGAAGACCAGTCACTGGTGGTGTTGGTGGAGAGTATACATGGTACAGTGGTGGAGACCAGTCACTGGTGGGGTTGGTGGAGAGTATACATGGTACAGTGGTGGAGACCAGTCACTGGTGGGGTTGGTGGAGAGTGTACATGGTACAGTGGTGGAGACCAGTCACTGGTGGGGTTGGTGGAGAGTGTACATGGTACAGTGGTGGAGACCAGTCACTGGAGGGGTTGGTGGAGAGTGTACATGATACAGTGGTGGAGACCAGTCACTGGTGGGGTTGGTGGAGTCTACATGATGCAGTGGTGGAGACCAGTCACTGGTGGGGTTGGTAGAGAGTGTACATGGTACAGTGGTGGAGACCAGTCACTGGTGGGGTTGGTGGAGAGTGTACATGATACAGTGGTGGAGACCAGTCACTGGTGGGGTTGGTGGAGAGTGTACATGATACAGTGGTGGAGACCAGTCACTGGTGGGGTTGGTGGAGAGTGTACATGATACAGTGGTGGAGACCAGTCACTGGTGGGGTTGGTAGAGAGTGTACATGGTACAGTGGTGGAGACCAGTCACTGGTGGGGTTGGTGGAGAGTGTACATGATACAGTGGTGGAGACCAGTCACTGGTGGGGTTGGTGGAGAGTATACATGGTACAGTGGTGGAGACCAGTCACTGGTGGGGTTGGTGGAGAGTGTACATGGTACAGTGGTGGAGACCAGTCACTGGTGGGGTTGGTGGAGAGCATACATGGTACAGTGGTGGAGACCAGTCACTGGTGGGGTTGGTGGAGAGTCTATATGGTACAGTGGTGGAGACCAGTCACTGGTGGGGTTGGTGGAGAGTGTACATGATACAGTGGTGGAGACCAGTCACTGGTGGTGTTGGTGGAGAGTATACATGGTACAGTTGTGGAGACAAGTCACTGGTGGGGTTGGTAGAGAGTGTACATGGTACAGTGGTGGAGACCAGTCACAGGTGGGGTTGGTGGAGAGTATACATGGTACAGTGGTGGAGACCAGTCACAGGTGGGGTTGGTGGAGAGTATACATGATACAGTGGTGGAGACCAGTCACTGGTGGGGTTGGTGGAGAGTGTACATGATACAGTGGTGGAGACCAGTCACTGGTGGGGTTGGTGGAGAGTATACATGGTACAGTGGTGGAGACCAGTCACTGGTGGGGTTGGTGGAGAGTGTACATGATACAGTGGTGGAGGCCAGTCACTGGTGGGGTTGGTGGAGAGTATACATGGTACAGTGGTGGAGACCAGTCACTGGTGGGGTTGGTGGAGAGTGTACATGATACAGTGTTGGAGACCAGTCACTGGTGGGGTTGGTGGAGAGTGTACATGGTACAGTGGTGGAGACCAGTCACTGGTGGGGTTGGTAGAGAGTGTACATGATACAGTGGTGGAGACCAGTCACTGGTGGGGTTGGTGGAGAGTATACATGGTACAGTGGTGGAGACCAGTCACTGGTGGGGTTGGTGGAGAGTGTACATGATACAGTGGTGGAGACCAGTCACTGGTGGGGTTGGTGGAGAGTGTACATGGTACAGTGGTGGAGACCAGTCACTGGTGGGGTTGGTAGAGAGTGTACATGATACAGTGGTGGAGACCAGTCACTGGTGGGGTTGGTGAAGAGTATACATGGTACAGTGGTGGAGACCAGTCACAGGTGGGGTTGGTGGAGAGTGTACATGATACAGTGGTGGAGACCAGTCACTGGTGGGGTTGGTGGAGAGTGTACATGATACAGTGGTGGAGACCAGTCACAGGTGGGGTTGGTAGAGAGTGTACATGATACAGAGGTGGAGACCAGTCACAGGTGGGGTTGGTGGAGAGTATACATGGTACAGTGGTGGATACCAGTCACTGGTGGGGTTGGTAGAGAGTGTACATGATACAGAGGTGGAGACCAGTCACAGGTGGGGTTGGTGGAGAGTGTACATGATACAGTGGTGGAGACCAGTCACTGGTGGGGTTGGTTGAGAGTGTACATGATACAGTGGTGGAGACCAGTCACTGTTGGGGTTGGTAGAGAGTGTACATGATACAGTGGTGGAGCTGAGTCACTGGTGGGGTTGGTGGAGAGTATACATGGTACAGTGGTGGAGACCAGTCACTGGTGGGGTTGGTGGAGAGTGTACATGGTACAGTGGTGGAGACCAGTCACTGGTGGGGTTGGTGGAGAGTATACATGGTACAGTGGTGGAGACCAGTCACTGGTGGGGTTGGTGGAGAGTATACATGGTACAGTGGTGGAGACCAGTCACTGGTGGGGTTGGTGGAGAGTATACATGGTACAGTGGTGGAGACCAGTCACTGGTGGGGTTGGTGGAGAGTGTACATGATACAGTGGTGGAGACCAGTCACTGGTGGGGTTGGTGGATAGTATACATGGTACAGTGGTGGAGACCAGTCACTGGTGGGGTTGGTGGAGAGTGTACATGATACAGTGGTGGAGACCAGTCACTGGTGGGGTTGGTGGAGAGTATACATGGTACAGTGGTGGAGACCAGTCACAGGTGGGGTTGGTTGAGAGTGTACATGATACAGTGGTGAAGACCAGTCACTGGTGGGGTTGGTGGAGAGTATACATGGTACAGTGGTGGAGACCAGTCACTGGTGGGGTTGGTGGAGAGTATACATGGTACAGTGGTGGAGAACAGTCACTGGTGGGGTTGGTGGAGAGTGTACATGGTACAGTGGTGGAGACCAGTCACTGGTGGGGTTGGTGGAGAGTGTACATGGTACAGTGGTGGAGACCAGTCACTGGTGGGGTTGGTGGAGAGTATACATGGTACAGTGGTGGAGACCAGTCACAGGTCGGGTTGGTTGAGAGTGTACATGGTACAGTGGTGGAGACCAGTCACTGGTGGGGTTGGTGGAGAGTATACATGGTACAGTGGTGGAGACCAGTCACTGGTGGGGTTGGTGGAGAGTATACATGGTACAGTGGTGGAGACCAGTCACTGGTGGGGTTGGTGGAGAGTCTACATGGTACAGTGGTGGAGACCAGTCACTGGTGGGGTTGGTGGAGAGTATACATGGTACAGTGGTGGAGACCAGTCACAGGTCGGGTTGGTGGAGAGTGTACATGGTACAGTGGTGGAGACCAGTCACTGGTGGGGTTGGTGGAGAGTGTACATGATACAGTGGTGGAGACCAGTCACTGGTGGGGTTGGTGGAGAGTGTACATGATACAGTGGTGGAGACCAGTCACTGGTGGGGTTGGTGGAGAGTGTACATGATACAGTGGTGGAGACCAGTCACTCGTGGGGTTGGTGGAGAGTCTACATGGTACAGTGGTGGAGACCAGTCACAGGTGGGGTTGGTTGAGAGTGTACATGGTACAGTGGTGGAGACCAGTCACTGATGGGGTTGGTGGAGAGTATACATGGTACAGTGGTGGAGACCAGTCACTGGTGGGGTTGGTGGAGAGTATACATGGTACAGTGGTGGAGACCAGTCACAGGTGGGGTTGGTTGAGAGTGTACATGATACAGTGGTGAAGACCAGTCACTGGTGGGGTTGGTGGAGAGTATACATGGTACAGTGGTGGAGACCAGTCACTGGTGGGGTTGGTGGAGAGTATACATGGTACAGTGGTGGAGAACAGTCACTGGTGGGGTTGGTGGAGAGTGTACATGGTACAGTGGTGGAGACCAGTCACTGGTGGGGTTGGTGGAGAGTGTACATGGTACAGTGGTGGAGACCAGTCACTGGTGGGGTTGGTGGAGAGTATACATGGTACAGTGGTGGAGACCAGTCACAGGTCGGGTTGGTTGAGAGTGTACATGGTACAGTGGTGGAGACCAGTCACTGGTGGGGTTGGTGGAGAGTGTACATGATACAGTGGTGGAGACCAGTCACTGGTGGGGTTGGTGGAGAGTCTACATGGTACAGTGGTGGAGACCAGTCACAGGTGGGGTTGGTTGAGAGTGTACATGGTACAGTGGTGGAGACCAGTCACTGATGGGGTTGGTGGAGAGTATACATGGTACAGTGGTGGAGACCAGTCACTGGTGGGGTTGGTGGAGAGTATACATGGTACAGTGGTGGAGACCAGTCACAGGTGGGGTTGGTTGAGAGTGTACATGATACAGTGGTGAAGACCAGTCACTGGTGGGGTTGGTGGAGAGTATACATGGTACAGTGGTGGAGACCAGTCACTGGTGGGGTTGGTGGAGAGTATACATGGTACAGTGGTGGAGAACAGTCACTGGTGGGGTTGGTGGAGAGTGTACATGGTACAGTGGTGGAGACCAGTCACTGGTGGGGTTGGTGGAGAGTGTACATGGTACAGTGGTGGAGACCAGTCACTGGTGGGGTTGGTGGAGAGTATACATGGTACAGTGGTGGAGACCAGTCACAGGTCGGGTTGGTTGAGAGTGTACATGGTACAGTGGTGGAGACCAGTCACTAGTGGGGTTGGTGGAGAGTATACATGGTACAGTGGTGGAGACCAGTCACTGGTGGGGTTGGTGGAGAGTATACATGGTACAGTGGTGGAGACCAGTCACTGGTGGGGTTGGTGGAGAGTCTACATGGTACAGTGGTGGAGACCAGTCACAGGTCGGGTTGGTGGAGAGTGTACATGGTACAGTGGTGGAGACCAGTCACTGGTGGGGTTGGTGGAGAGTGTTCATGATACAGTGGTGGAGACCAGTCACTGGTGGGGTTGGTGGAGAGTGTACATGATACAGTGGTGGAGACCAGTCACTGGTGGGGTTGGTGGAGAGTGTACATGATACAGTGGTGGAGACCAGTCACTGGTGGGGTTGGTGGAGAGTCTACATGGTACAGTGGTGGAGACCAGTCACAGGTGGGGTTGGTTGAGAGTGTACATGGTACAGTGGTGGAGACCAGTCACTGGTGGGGTTGGTGGAGAGTATACATGGTACAGTGGTGGAGACCAGTCACTGGTGGGGTTGGTGGAGGGTGTACATGATACAGTGGTGGAGACCAGTCAATGGTGTGGTTGGTGGAGAGTCTACATGGTACAGTGGTGGAGACCAGTCACTGGTGCGGTTGGTGGAGAGTGTACATGATACAGTGGTGGAGACCAGTCACTGGTGGGGTTGGTGGAGAGTGTACATGATACAGTGGTGGAGACCAGTCACTGGTGGGGTTGGTGGAGAGTGTGCATGATACAGTGGTGGAGACCAGTCACTGGTGGGGTTGTTGGAGAGTGTACATGGTACAGTGGTGGAGACCAGTCACTGGTGGGGTTGGTGGAGACTGTACATGGTACAGTGGTGGAAACCAATCACTGGTGGGGTTGGTGGAGAGTGTGCATGTTACAGTGGTGGAGACCAGTCACTGGTGGGGTTGGTGGAGTGTACATGGAACAGTGGTGGAGACAAGTCACTGGTGGGGTTGGTGGAGAGTGTACATGATACAGTGGTGGAGACCAGTCACTGGTGGGGTTGGTGGAGAGTGTGCATGGTACAGTGGTGGAGACCAGTCACTGGTGGGGTTGGTGAAGAGTGTGCATGGTACAGTGGTGGAGACCAGTCACTGGTGGGGTTGGTGGAGAGTCTACATGATACTGTGGTGGAGACCAATCACTGGTGGGGTTGATGGAGAGTGTACATGATACAGTGGTGGAGACCAGTCACTGGTGGGGTTGGTGGAGAGTCTACATGGTACAGTGGTGGAGACCAGTCACTGTTGGGGTTGGTGGAGAGTGTATATGGTACAGTGGTGGAGACCAGTCACTGGTGGGGTTGGTGGAGAGTCTACATGATACAGTGGTGGAGACCAGTCACTGGTGGGGTTGGTAGAGAGTGTTCATGATACAGTGGTGGAGACCAGTCACTGGTGGGGTTGGTGGAGAGTGTACATGGTACAGTGGTGGAGACCAGTCACTGGTGGGGTTGGTGGAGTGTGTACCTGGTACCGTGGTGGAGACCAGTCACTGGTAGGGTTGGTGGAGAGTGTACATCGTACAGTGGTGGAGACCAGTCACTGGTGGGGTTGGTGGAGAGTATACATAGTACAGTGGTGGAGACCAGTCACTGGTGGGGCTGGTGGAGAGTGTACATGATACAGTGGTGGAGACCAGTCACTGGTGGGGTTGGTGGAGGGTGTACATGATACAGTGGTGGAGACCAGTCACTTGTGGGGTTGGTGGAGAGTGTACATGATGCAGTGGTGGAGACCAGTCACTGGTGGGGTTGGTGGAGAGTGTACATGAAACAGTGTTGGAGACCAGTCACTGGAGGGGTTGGTGGAGAGTGTACATGGTACAGTGGTGGAGACCAGTCACTGGTGGGGTTGGTTTAGAGTATACATGGTACAGTGGTGGAGGCCAGTCACTGGTGGGGCTGGTGGAGAGTGTACATGATACAGTGGTGGAGACCAGTCACTGGTGGGGTTGGTGGAGGGTGTACATGATACAGTGGTGGAGACCAGTCACTGGTGGGGTTGGTGGAGAGTGTACATGATACAGTGGTGGAGACCAGTCACTGGTGGGGTTGGTGGAGAGTGTACATGGAGTGGTGGAGACCAGTCACTGGTGGGGTTGGTGGAAAGTGTACATGGTACAGTGGTGGAGACCAGTGACTGGTGGGGTTGGTGGAGAGTGTACATGATACAGTGGTGGAGACCAGTCACTGGTGGGGTTGGTGGAGAGTATACATGGTACAGTGGTGGAGACCAGTCACTGGTGGGGTTGGTGGAGAGTGTACATGATACAGTGGTGGAGACCAGTCACTGGTGGGGTTGGTGGAGAGTCTACATGATACAGTGTTGGAGACCAGTCACTGGTGGGGTTGGTGGAGAGTATACATGGTACAGTGGTGGAGACCAGTCACTGGTGGGGTTTGTGGAGGGTATACATGGTACAGTGGTGGAGACCAGTCACTGGTGGGGCTGGTGGAGAGTGTACATGATACAGTGGTGGAGACCAGTCACTGGTGGGGTTGGTGGAGAGTCTACATGATACAGTGTTGGAGACCAGTCACTGGTGGGGTTGGTGGAGAGTATACATGGTACAGTGGTGGAGACCAGTCACTGGTGGGGTTTGTGGAGGGTATACATGGTACAGTGGTGGAGACCAGTCACTGGTGGGGCTGGTGGAGAGTGTACATGATACAGTGGTGGAGACCAGTCACTGGTGGGGTTGGTGGAGTCTGTACATGATACAGTGGTGGAGACCAGTCACTGGTGGGGTTGGTGGAGAGTGTACATGATACAGTGGTGGAGACCAGTCACTGGTGGGGTTGGTGGAGAGTGTACATGGAGTGGTGGAGACCAGTCACTGGTGGGGTTGGTGGAGAGTGTACATGGTACAGTGGTGGAGACCAGTGACTGGTGGGGTTGGTGGAGAGTGTACATGATACAGTGGTGGAGACCAGTCACTGGTGGGGTTGGTGGAGAGTATACATGGTACAGTGGTGGAGACCAGTCACTAGTGGGGTTGGTGGAGAGTATACATGGTACAGTGGTGGAGACCAGTCACTGGTGGGGTTGGTGGAGAGTGTACATGATACAGTGGTGGAGACCAGTCACTGGTGGGGTTGGTGGAGAGTGTACATGATACAGTGGTGGAGACCAGTCACTGGTGGGGTTGGTGGAGAGTCTACATGATACAGTGGTGGAGACCAGTCACTGGTGGGGTTGGTGGAGAGTCTACATGATACAGTGGTGGAGACCAGTCACTGGTGGGGTTCCCCAGGAGTTTCTGTTGTGTCTGTTGTTCATGGGTTAGACTAGGTGATGGGAAGATAAAACAGAGTTTTAACTGGATTATATTTAAAAAAATAAAACACCGTATGAGCCACCCAGAATGTAGATGTACCGAACAAACTGCCTATTCAGTAGGCTTACTGTAATTCTCCCCTGAAAACATTCATTTTAGGAAGCGACACCCACGTGTGGGTATTGTTTCACGACTGAGAAGAACAATACATTGCAATTCATCCATGAACGTCCACTGCGCTCCTTTCTACCATTATCTGTTTAAAAAATGATGAAGAAGAGTGACGGTGCATAAGTAACCAAGAAACGTGACCTTGTGTGTACAAGTTGTGTTGCGTCAGTGGCCCTTATGTTGACATTGTTCCTCACACACATGCACACACACTTAAGCAGGAGGTATACTGTGTGTGATGAATGGTTTGGAAAACCGACAAGTTGAAGATTGAGACACTTATGCAGCATATGGGAATCTTTATTCAGGAAACGTTTCGCCACACAGTGGCTTCATCAGTCCAATACAAAGAGGAAGGCGTAAGGAGAGGAGTATGAGGTAATCAGTCCATCAATCTACAAGATTGATGGACTGAACACATCGACTCCACGTTGAGGGACTGATTACCTCATACTGCTCCTCTCCTTACGCCTTCCTCTTTGTATTGGACTGATGAAGCCACTGTGTGGCGAAACGTTTCCTGAATAAAGATTCCCATATGCTGCATAAGTGTCTCAATCTTCAGGAGGTATACTGTGGAGTATTCCAGGATATATACTCCTGCATGTACATGTAGAGATAACCCGTCAACATGAATCACGAAATCGTAATGACACGATTGGAAATGAACCATACCACGGGTGGGGTTAGAACCCGCGATCAGAGAGTCTCAAAACTCCAGACCGTCGCGTTAGCCACTGGGCCAGCTAGCTAACCTTCCTGTGGTGGAGAAATGTACCTAGTTGGACGAATCTTATTGTAGCTAGCTGACCCAGTGGCTAACAGGGTGGTCTGGAGTTTTGAGACTCTCTGATCGCGGGTTCTAACCTCGCCCGTGGTATGGTTTATGTAGAGATATATATACCTCGGTATATACACCTATAAGAATTCACTTCAGTGCCAATATACTTGTATCATTAAAGTATTCTTGACTGGTTGTGAACAGGTTACATGCAATCTTAATGACCCTCGTACAGTAGATTGACTTTCAACACCATTAACCGACTAATTAACACTCACATATTTAATATACCAGGAAATAATCGTATTCGTGGATTTAAGTTGGATATATTTAGGTTTAGAAAGGATATAGGGAAGTACTGGTTTGGCAGTAGAGTTGTAGATAAGTGGAACAAACTGCCAGGTAGCGTTATTGAGGCAAGAATTTTGTAGCTTTATATGTAGATTGGTATACGGAAGACCTGCCTAGCATGGTTAATAGGCCTACTGCAGTGTTTCTTTATTCTTGTGTGTGTGTGTTTACTGACCTACATGTGATTGCAAGGGTCGAGTCACAGCTCCTATGTGTGTTGGGGGGGAGAGGGGGAGGCATCCTCGTGTTGACAGTGTGGGAGTATCCACGAGTATCAAGTTTACGGTGTATTGATAATTTAAATCTGCTGTAGATTAGTCGTAATTAAGAGATGAAGCTTAAAACGATATTTCGGTCCGTCCAGAACCATCTTCATGTCACTGACCTTAGTGATTTTCGTTATTTTTGCACCTTTCTACTCCGTAATTAAATATACGACTTGACCTTTCTAGACTAGGGCAATATACTTACTGCAGTGTGGAAAGAGACACTTATGTACACTTATGTACACTTCAGGACATTAAAGGAAACGTTTCGCCACCAGTGACATCTTCAGTCCCTAATATTCTGAGCTGTACACAAGTATCTCTTTCCACATCTTGTCGGTATCAACTTACTGCAGTGTTCCTCCTTTCCTATGTTTTTATGATGTATATCTTGCAGGGAGGCAGGTGTTCTCGAGGCTCCAGAACCCCCAAACAACCCTACAAGAGTTACCTCAGTACCCAGCCTCCAGCACCGTCCACCTGCACTGACTTCACAGCTAAATCTCGCACTCCACTCACACACACGAGTGACATCATGATGTAAACTACATCAGTTACTCACCAAAAAATACATCTTAAAGCTACTGAAACTATCGTTACTACAAGGAAGAGTTACCTGTTATTATTTAATTTGAAAATTCTGTGTTGTAACAAAAGAGAAATCCATCAGTGCCCATCGGTGTAAAAACAAAGGAAATAACTGTTATTAATTGAAAACAAAAGATATTAACGTAAATGATATGTTTGTTGTTGTATTCTCAGAAGAAAACAATAATAGTGGCTGTGATTTAAATATTAATGCTAGTTTGTGATACTTGGACTCGGTGGATATACAGAAAACGGGATATTCTTGAGACCATATCCTGATATTCGTCTTCAGTTTAGATAAGACGCCAACCTTATCCAAGCCTAGCGACGTCATCCTAGAGCCAACCCTCACTATACTTGGCTAACACGTCACCCTAGCTCCTAGTAACATCATCCTAGCCCCACAGCCCTATCATCCTAGTTCCTAGTTCATATAGCCGTCTAGTCCTTAGGTACATCATCCTAGCAACTAATCCCAAGTAACCTAGCTGGTAATTGTATCATCCAAGTCCCTAGTCCTACTATTCTAGTCCCTAGCCATATCCCATCCCCTGGGAAAGCACCTAGCCTCGCGTAGCCTCTGAGGATGATGAGCTACAAGCAGTGGCTAGTTCTACTGGGGATCTACGTGATGTTTATGATGCTAGGAGCTGTGGTCTTTATCTACCTGGAAGTTGGCAATGAGATGTCAGAGAGAAGAGATCTGCTGGCCCTTAAGGCTCAAGTCAAAGGTGAGTGCTGTCTTAAGTCAGGTGTCCCGTAGCTCGATCACTGTCGGACTCAGCTCACACAATGACGTCCGGGGGTCGATCCCCGGCCCTTTATTGTAGACGTTTCGCCATCCAGTGGCTTTATCAATACAAATCCTAGGACATAACTTGAAGACAGTAGAACTATGTACAGAAGATGAGGTAATCAGTCCCTCAACCTAGGAGTAGGTGCGAAGAGCACCGTAGTCGTGGAGATTCTGAAGCAGAAGAAAGGAGCCTGGCGCTTATATAGTAACGTCAGGTGTAGAAGACGAGGGCATAGTCACTGGGCATAGTCACGACTACGGTGCTCTTCGCACCAACTCCAAGGTTGAGGGACTGATTACCTCATCTTCTGTACATAGTTCTACTGTCTTCAAGTTATGTCCTAGAATTTGTATTGATAAAGCCACTGGATGGCGAAACGTCTACAATAAAGATACCCAGATGTTGCACATGTGTCTTAATTTCATCTTGTCGGTATTATATACCATTCTTGCACAACTTGTCAGACACTGCAACATCATGGAATCTTGATTCTGAGGACATGTACATAACCTTCACGACTACGACAACTACTACTACAACTAACCCATCTCTTTGGGAAGGACCTACTTCCACTGGGGAATCCCGCCTACCAGTGAATATGCCCTCGTCTGCTACACCTGACGTTACTATATAAGCGCCAGGCTCCTTTCTTCTGCTTCAGAATCTCCACGACTATGGTGCTCTTCACACCTACTCCTAGGTTGAGGGACTGATTACCTCATCTTCTGTACATAGTACTACTGTCTTCAAGTTATGTCCTGGAATTTGTATTAATAAAGCCACTGGCTGGCGAAACGTCTACAATAAAGATACCCAGATGTTGCACATGTGTCTTAGTTTCAAGTTGTCGGTATTTATTACCAAGGTTTATACCAGTAGTTGTAAAGAACCTGCCTAGTATGGGCCAACAGGCCTGCTGCAGTGTTCCTCCTTTCTTATGTTCTTATGTTCTCATGTTCTTAAATTTCATTCTTGTACAACTACATAATAAGTAAGACACATATGCAACAAGGAAATGGTATGGTGATACCGACAAGATGTGGAAAAAGGCACTTATGTACAGTTCAGGACATTTATTAAAGGAAACGTGCAACACGTATCCTCAGCAAGACCAACACCTATCAAATTGAAGAAAAGCCTCCAAGTTACATCGTTTTACCCGTCAGCAACGTTGCCACTAATGTTTCAAAAATGTTTGACAGAAAACTGGCTAAAATATCTACCAGCTCTTCAACTACTATTAGGAACCTGATACAAAAACCCAAGCATGATTCTGGCACAAGTGCAGGAATCTATACTATACCATGTGGGGGGTGGACAAAGTATATGTAGGGGAAACAGCCAGAACTCTGGACATTAGGATAGCAGAACACAAAAATGCTTGCAGAAATGATGACTGCAAAAACGCATGTGTACAACATAGAGACGATGTTGGACACCTCATGAAATTCAATGAAGCTAAACTAGTTATTAAAGAAGACGACTTAAGACGGAGAAAATGCATTGAAGCTGCACTAATTTCTGTCAGTAACACTATAAAGCAAAAACCGGTAGTTACAGTATTTCAAAATTACTAAGCAGGAGGATATTACCCATCCTGGGAACTGGTGTTACTTGATGCCAGCAGGTCCCTCTCTTGCCTCACCTCCTTAGTTCCATTACTACTACTACTACTACTACTACTACTACTACTACTACTACTACTACTACTACTACTACCACTACTACCACTACTACTACTACTACTACTACTACTACCACTACTACTACTACTACTACTACCACCACTACTACTACTACTACTACTACTACTACTACTACTACTACTACTACTACTACCACTACTACTACTACTACTACTACTACTACTACTACCACCACCTCTACCCACGCGTCACCTCACCTGTCTCCTGCCACTATATATATATGTGTTTTCTTAGTTTTCTCTGTATTAGGACTGAAGAAGCCACTCGTGGCGAAACGTTTCCTTTAATAAATGTCCTGAACTGTACATAAGTGTCTTTTTCCACACATATGCAACAGTTAGGTATCTTTATTTCGAAACGTTTCGCCTACACAGTAGGCTTCTTCAGTCGAGTACAGCAAAGTTGATAGAAGAGACGTAAAGACGATATAATCAGTCCATCACCCTTGAAGTTTTGAGGTGGTCAGTCCCTCAGTTTGGAGAAGAGTTGTTCCAGTTTGAAACAATATTGTTTCAGACTATGGAACAATACTCTTCTCCACACTGTGTAAACGAAACGTTTCGAAGTAAAGATACCTAACTGTTGCATATGTGTCTTACCTAACAACTTGTCAGTATTTTACACCATTTTAATATTCACTCAACTATATAATATCCAGCCAAGACAGGACTCGCAGCAATGGTTTCAAGTTGGAAAAATTTAGATTCAGGAATGATATAGGAAAGTACTGGTTTGTTAATAGAGTTGTGGATGAGTGGAACAAACTCCCGAGTACCGTCATAGAGTTGTGGATGAGTGGAACAAACTCCCGAGTACCGTCATAGAGTTGTGGATGAGTGGAACAAACTCCCGAGTACCGTCATAGAGTTGTGGATGAGTGGAACAAACTCCTGAGTACCGTCATAGAGTTGTGGATGAGTGGAACAAACTCCCGAGTACCGTCATAGAGTTGTGGATGAGTGGAACAAACTTCCGAGTACCGCCATAAGAAGAACATCAAAATGGTATACAATACCGACAGGTTGGTAGGTAAGACACATAAGCAACAGTTAGGCAACTTTATTCCGAAACGTTTCGCCTACACAGTAGGCTTCTTCAGTCGAATACAGAAAGTAGGCAGGAACAGTAGAGAAGACGATGTAATCAGTCCATCACCCTTAAAGTCGTAGAATTTGAGGTTGTCAGTCCCTCGGCCTGGAGAAGTTCAGTTCCATAGTCAGGAACTATCTGAAGATCAAGCGACAGTGCGGAGACTTAAATACTGTCGGAAGGAGAGGTGCAGAGTAGTAGTAGTAGTGAGAATGTAACCACTGAAAGGTCAGGTCCCTCTCAGATCCAACAATTCTCACTTGAAAAATTTGTCCAAGGTGTTTTCTGTATCAAGATGCTATGTGTTGCAGTGTCTGACAAGATGAACATCAAAATGGTATACAATACCGACAGGTTGGTAGGTAAGACACATAAGCAACAGTTAGGCAACTTTATTCCGAAACGTTTCGCCTACACAGTAGGCTTCTTCAGTCGAATACAGAAAGTAGGCAGGAACAGTAGAGAAGACGATGTAATCAGTCCATCACCCTTAAAGTCGTAGAATTTGAGGTTGTCAGTCCCTCGGCCTGGAGAAGTTCTGTTCCATAGTAAGGAACTATCTGAAGATCAAGCGACAGTGCGGAGACTTAAATACTGTCGGAAGGAGAGGTGCAGAGTAGTAGTAGTAGTGAGAATGTAACCACTGAAAGGTCAGGTCCCTCTCAGATCCAACAATTCTCACTTGAAAAGTTTGTCCAAGGTGTTTTCTGTATCAAGATGCTATGTGTTGCAGTGTCTGACAAGATGAACATTAAAATGGTATACAATACCGACAGGTTGGTAGGTAAGACACACAAGCAACAGTTAGGCAACTTTATTCCGAAACGTTTCGCCTACACAGTAGGCTTCATAGGTTACATTCTCACTACTACTACTACTCTGCACCTCTCCTTCCGACAGTATTTAAGTCTCCGCACTGTCGCTTGATCTTCAGATAGTTCCTGACTATGGAACTGAACTTCTCCAGGCCGAGGGACTGACAACCTCAAATTCTACGACTTTAAGGGTGATGGACTGATTACATCGTCTTCTCTACTGTTCCTGCCTACTTTCTGTATTCGACTGAAGAAGCCTACTGTGTAGGCGAAACGTTTCGGAATAAAGTTGCCTAACTGTTGCTTATGTGTCTTACCTACCAACCTGTCGGTATTGTATACCATTTTGATGTTCATCTTGTCAGACACTGCAACACATAGCATCTTGATACAGAAAACACCTTGGACAAATTTTTCAAGTGAGAATTGTTGGATCTGAGAGGGACCTGACCTTTCAGTGGTTACATTCTCACTACTACTACTACTCTGCACCTCTCCTTCCGACAGTATTTAAGTCTCCGCACTGTCGCTTGATCTTCAGATAGTTCCTGACTATGGAACTGAACTTCTCCAGGCCGAGGGACTGACAACCTCAAATTCTACGACTTTAAGGGTGATGGACTGATTACATCGTCTTCTCTACTGTTCCTGCCTACTTTCTGTATTCGACTGAAGAAGCCTACTGTGTAGGCGAAACGTTTCGGAATAAAGTTGCCTAACTGTTGCTTATGTGTCTTACCTACCAACCTGTCGGTATTGTATACCATTTTGATGTTCATCTTGTCAGACACTGCAACACATAGCATCTTGATACAGAAAACACCTTGGACAAACTTTTCAAGTGAGAATTGTTGGATCTGAGAGGGACCTGACCTTTCAGTGGTTACATTCTCACTACTACTACTACTCTGCACCTCTCCTTCCGACAGTTGAAGAATTGAGACACTTATGCAACACATGGGAATCTTTATTGAAGAAACGTTTCGCCACACAGTGGCTTCATCAGTCCAATACAAAGAGGAAGGGTAAGGAGAGTAGGAGAATGAGGTAATCAGTCCCTCAACCTGGAGTCGATGTGTTCAGTCCATCAATTTTGTAGAATGTACAGCATAGGGCCGTAGACGTGGCTTATATACTGCGGTGAGGTGAGTGAAGCAGGAGGAGGCGGGATCACAATGCTACCATCCACTAATCGAAGTAGGTCTTCGTCCAAAGGTTGAACAAGTGTTGAAGTCTTTGTAACAAGACCCCATGATGCTGCAGTGTCTGACAGATGTGATGAATGGTTTTGAAAAACCGACAAGTTGAAGAATTGAGACACTTATGCAGCATATGGGAATCTTTATTCAGGAAACGTTTCGCCACACAGTGGCTTCATCAGTCCAATACAAAGAGGAAGGCGTAAGGAGAGGAGGAGAATGAGGTAATCAGTCCCTCAACCTGGAGTCGATGTGTTCAGTCCATCAATCTTGTAGAAGGTACAGCATAGGGCCGTAGACGTGGCTTATATACTGTAGTGAGGTGACGTGAAGCAGATGGAGGCGGGGTCATAGTGGTACCATCCACTAGTCGAAGTAGGTCTTCGTCCAAAGGTTGAACAAGTGTTGAAGAATTCTTTGTAACAAGACCCCATGATGCTGCCGTGTCTGACAGTTGTGATGAATGGTTTGAAAAACCGACAAGTTGAAGATTGAGACACTTATGCAGCATATGGGAATCTTTATTCAGGAAACGTTTCGCCACACAGTGGCTTCATCAGTCCAATACAAAGAGGAAGGCGTAAGGAGAGGAGGAGAATGAGGTAATCAGTCCCTCAACCTGGAGTCGATGTGTTCAGTCCATCAATCTTGTAGAAGGTACAGCATAGGGCCGTAGACGTGGCTTATATACTGTAGTGAGGTGACGTGAAGCAGATGGAGGCGGGGTCATAGTGGTACCATCCACTAGTCGAAGTAGGTCTTCGTCCAAAGGTTGAACAAGTGTTGAAGAATTCTTTGTAACAAGACCCCATGATGCTGCCGTGTCTGACAGTTGTGATGAATGGTTTGAAAAACCGACAAGTTGAAGATTGAGACACTTATGCAGCATATGGGAATCTTTATTCAGGAAACGTTTCGCCACACAGTGGCTTCATCAGTCCAATACAAAGAGGAAGGCGTAAGGAGAGGAGGAGAATGAGGTAATCAGTCCCTCAACCTGGAGTGTGATGAATGGTTTGAAAAACCGACAAGTTGAAGATTGAGACACTTATGCAGCATATGGGAATCTTTATTCAGGAAACGTTTCGCCACACAGTGGCTTCATCAGTCCAATACAAAGAGGAAGGCGTAAGGAGAGGAGGAGAATGAGGTAATCAGTCCCTCAACCTGGAGTCGATGTGTTCAGTCCATCAATCTTGTAGAATGTACAGCATAGGGCCGTAGACGTGGCTTATATACTGTAGTGAGGTGACGTGAAGCAGATGGAGGCGGGGTCATAGTGGTACCATCCACTAGTCGAAGTAGGTCCTCGTCCAAAAGTGAGAAGCGATCAAGTGACTTAGCTCGAGTGGTGACGTGTGCTTACCTAACACATCGACGATCTCGCCTCTCTCGAAATTACCCCGTGTTGAGTAGTGCTTTGAGTAGTGCTTGCTGGACCTTCGTCTTCCTCTCCACCATCAGGATTGGTGCGTCGGTGGTTGCCGACCGAAGGGCAGGAAGCCTCTTGCTGCCTGAATTCTCTTCGCCTGTTGACTGCACGCCATACAGCCAGTCTCGCCACCACTCAGGATATACAGTGCTCCATCAAGCTACAGTTCACCTCCTCAGTGTCCTGCGCCAGGCAAGTACGTGTGTCTACTTACACGTACTTGCCTAGCTGAGTACTCTCACTTTTTGGCCGATTGTCACCTCCAATTACATCTTTTCGTAATTAGACGATGCCTTCGTTGCCTTCCACCTCCCACCCCCCTTCCACTCTCCCCCAACCTCCCACACCTGCCTCTGCTTCTACTAAATCCAATTCCTTCTCGCTAAACCTCAAATTTTCTAATCCTGATGCCACTATCTGTCCGGAAAATTTATTATATCAGATCACTGGTGCACCTCAACTTAAAGTCTTCAAAACCAACTCAGGCTTCAAACTCCTTCTTGACAAACATTCCTACGAAGCGTACACCTCAAGCGATACCAGACAAAAACTTCTCAACGCAGGCTTCACCATTATTTGGACTCCTGAGCACCGTGCCAAAAGCACAGTCATTGCTAAACACGTAGACTACTCTCTCCTGACAGCCTATGACACAGACAAAGAAGACTTAATAAAAGATATCAGTACTAAGAACAAAGTCTCTGTTGACGATATTTACAGACCAGAAAACTCTACCATTCTCAAAATACGCTGTTCTACTCCTGCTGACGCCTCTACACTCTTCAGTCAAGGAATCTTTGCCAAGACCATCCGCATTCCTCCAAACGCTCTCTTCACTCCGAACTTCCACCCAATCACACAATGTCTTAAATGCTACAAATTCGGCCACGACAAAAACACATGCACATCTACACAAGTCTGCTCCAGATGTTCAGCAACTGGCCACTTCTGGAATACTTGCAACCTCCCCCTTAAATGTTCTAACTGCGGCGGGTCACACACTGCAGTTGCAAATTCCTGCCCTTCTAGAAAGCACATTCTCTCCTCCCTCAGAGCAAACCAACCTCCCTCCCTACCCAACCCCTTCCCTGCTCCTCCCTCCCCTTCCTTACCTCCCTCCCCTTCCACACCTCCCTCCCCTACCCCCAATGCCTGGGCCTCCCCACGCACTTGGTCTACCTCTTCTACTCTACACACATCAAACACCAACACACAGACTACAAGCACTTCTCCTTCTACACCCACACTAGACTACAAAACTAACTGTCAACTTGCCACTGCTGCCCACTCTGCGATGGTAATCTCACAAGCTTACCAATCAGACTACTCACATGTCCTTAACCTAATCTTGTCTGCTAACAATCTTCCCTCTTTAATTATCCCTCCTTCCTGCTTCTCTTCCAAGCCTCCTACAACCTCTCCCTCCTTCCTCTCTCCCACCCCCCCACTTCCTACTCCCACCAGCTCTCCTCCTCCACTACCTCTCTTCACTACTTCTACACCTCCCACCAACACCCCTACTGCTACTGCTACGACCACCCCTCCCCCCACTTCCTTACCCACTTCATCCCCTTCCAAAGCTTCCACTTCCTCACAGCTTACCAAAACTTCCACTTCCTCTGCATCCACCTTCGCCCACTCCACCACAACCAAAACCTCATCCAGGTCCAACTCCACCTCCTCCAGACAAAATCCACTCAAACCTAAACCTACCCCAACTTCTAACGGACAGACCAAAGAACATAAAAACAGATCCATCTCTTCCTCCCCCTCCAGGAAACGGGTCCGTAGCACCTACAAACACACATCCACTGATGGCACCACTATCACGGGCTTTAATCCAAACTCCTCCCCCGACATTAACTTTGCTAAGACGAAACCATTAAATCACGTTTAAGGCGATTCAGTTCAACGTACGTTCTTACTTTACAATTAGACACCTACTGGCCGAGCTCCTTGAAGCAGAGAGGCCAGATATTGTTTTGCTAAACAGTACCTGCCTCAAAGCCCCTCAATGTATCCGCCATTATGGTTATACTGCACTACAGTCCCCCTATGATCCCCACGATGGGGTTGCCATCCTTGTCAATTCCAACATAAAACATGAATTTCTCCCAATCCCTTTTATTCACCAACACTGTCTTGCGGTCAGAATACACACCCACCTTGGCCCCTTTATCTTTTTCACCACCTATGCTCGCCCAAACACTACTCTCAACATACACGACCTCTCCTTAGTCTTCAACTACACCAACACACCAACTTACCTACTAGCTGACATGAATGCCAAACACACTGCCTTTCATCACACCAGTAACAACCAACTTGGTCACCAATTACTCAACTTCACAAACCATAAACACCTAATTCATCTTGGCCCAGACTTCAATACCTTCTTCAACCACACGGGCCAAGGCAAACCAGACATCATTCTGGCAAACCGAGCCAGCTCTCTATTTCAACATTACATCTCACCTGGCCCTATTACAGGCTCTGATCACATCCCAGTCATCTTACACATCTCCTCCAACCCTATCCTCATTCCAACCACACCTTCATTCTCCTACAAGAACGCTGACTGGGATGCTTTCAAACAACACATAGACAATATTAACCTCACCTATGACTACAACAACAAACCTATCTCTGACATCGATACTCAACTTGATCTCATCCAGGACACCATTACACAAGCAGCCAACATCGCAATACCAAAGAAAACTCACACCACTCGTTATTCCTTCAAACCGTCACTCAGAACAAGAAGACTAATTATCTGCTACCACAACCGCTTCCTCTACAACACACATAGATTTAATCAAGTCCGATTAGATCTCACTTACCTTAGAAACAACATTTTACACAGCCTAGACCAAGACCACAACAATCACTGGTCACGACTAATACAACAAGCGGACAGGCAGCGTGTTAAAAACACTAAAGCCTTCTGGAACTTTATCAAAAAAATCAGAGGCACTACTCCCACCAACAAATTCAAACACATCACCCACAACAACACACACATCTCAGACCCACAGGCTGCTACCAACATCTTCAAACACATCTGGGAGAACATCTTCCACGCTCACCCACCTCACCCTAACGTTATTCAACACATTCAGAACATAGAACACTGGAACACTGCACACACACAAGAAACAACACCAGACAGCCACATACATCTAGACACTCTTACCTCCTCCCAAGAACTCGACACTCCTTTCACCAACACAGACATTAAAACTCTCCTCAGACACCTTCCTCCAAAGGCTCCTGGTGCCTCTGGCCTAAACCATATTATCCTGAAACACCTTCCTGACTCTATCATTACTGCCTACACAAACCTCCTCAATGCCTCCCTTGCCTCTGGATACTTCCCTTCCCTCTTCAAAGCTGCTACTGCTATCCTCCTTCCTAAACCCAATAAAGACCACTCTGACCCTAGAAACTATCGCCCTATCAGCCTCCTCGAAACTTTAGGAAAACTCTTTGAAAAACTCATTAATCATCGCCTTCGCAGATACCTGGAACATAATTCTCTACTTTCAGATGGCCAGTTTGGCTTCAGAACACACAGATCCACACAGGATGCCATTAACATCATTCTCAACTACATCCACATAAACACAAAACAAAGAAACAGGACAGCCCTGGTTGCAAAAGACGTTGAAAAAGCTTTTGACACTGTGTGGCACGAGGGGCTCAAGTACAAACTCTGCACTAACTTCAACCTGCCTCTCAATACTCGTAAACTCCTCTGCAACTTCCTAGACGGCCGTACCATGAGAATCAAATTCCAAGGCTGTTACTCTGACTACTTCACACTAAATGCTGGAGTACCCCAGGGATCTGTCCTTTCCCCTACCCTCTACATTTTATACACTAACGACATTCCAACACCTATATACCACAACTCCATCACACTAGCCTATGCAGACGACATTACACAACTTATCACTCATGCCAATATAGATACACTCACACACAAAACACAAAATGAGGTTGACAGGATAGCCATCTGGGAACAAAAATGGAGGATCAAAACCAATGCAGCAAAATCCAGCATTACGTATTTTAACTACAGGAAACGTGATCCTCCATTACCTGTCGAACTCAGAACAGCTGACACCCGCACTTACTTCCCTATCACACAATCTGTCACTGTCCTTGGCGTTAATCTTGACTACCTTCTTCGTTTACACGGACACATTCACTCAAGGCATGCAATAGCTAGTAAGGCCCTTGCGGGCCTCTACAAGCTGAAACATGCCTCTCAACGCACCAAACTACACCTCTACAAATCCCTAATACGTCCTCTGATAACTTACTCTCCTCTAGCCCTCTCTCTTGCAGCAAAAACAAACTTACTTAAACTGCAGCGTGTCCAGAACAAGGCGCTGCGCTGGGTGCTTGATGTCAGATGGGAGGACTTCGCCACAAGCGAGTCTCTCCATGCCCAGTTAGACGTCCCTGCGCTGAATCTGTACTGGAAGAGGCTCAGTGACAGACAGATAGACAAACTTGAGACACGACATGACTACTGGACCTCTCTCCTTGACGAAGACATTCGCAGACCCACAAACCAACACAACCTTTTCTACTCCTTGCATGATCCTGCTCCTAACCCTACTTACAAATAACCTTGGATCCGCTGACAGGTACCTTCTAAGACAGGTACCATTCTCTGACCCACGTTCGCCTTAGCTTTTTTGGGTTAAGACATGACTCAGTTCTGCACTCCTCTCTAGCTCTAAAGGTCGCAAGTCCCTTACTCCCAGCTCACCCCACCGGAGTCCCAACAGAAGAACCGGAATTTCTCTTTTCAATATCTGTCCCACGATCGCCTTTGCTGCTGGGTTAAGCCCTGGCTCTATTTCTACGACTAAGAACACTCCTCTCCAGCACTATTCTTCGTCTGTCCCGTCTTCCCCGCTCATCCCATTTGGGATCTTACCTGAACTTTCGTTCGTTCGTTCCTATGCTGTACATTCTACAAGATTGATGGACTGAACACATCGACTCCAGGTTGAGGGACTGATTACCTCATTCTCCTCCTCTCCTTACGCCTTCCTCTTTGTATTGGACTGATGAAGCCACTGTGTGGCGAAACGTTTCCTGAATAAAGATTCCCATATGCTGCATAAGTGTCTCAATCTTCAACTTGTCGGTTTTTCAAACCATTCATCACAACTGTCAGACACTGCAGCATCATGGGATCTTGTTACAAAGAATTCTTCAACACTTGTTCAACCTTTGGACGAAGACCTACTTCGACTAGTGGATGGTACCACTATGACCCCGCCTCCATCTGCTTCACGTCACCTCACTACAGTATATAAGCCACGTCTACGGCCCTATGCTGTACATTCTACAAGATTGATGGACTGAACACATCGACTCCAGGTTGAGGGACTGATTACCTCATTCTCCTCCTCTCCTTACGCCTTCCTCTTTGTATTGGACTGATGAAGCCACTGTGTGGCGAAACGTTTCCTGAATAAAGATTCCCATATGCTGCATAAGTGTCTCAATCTTCAACTTGTCGGTTTTTCAAACCATTCATCACAACTGTCAGACACTGCAGCATCATGGGATCTTGTTACAAAGAATTCTTCAACACTTGTTCAACCTTTGGACGAAGACCTACTTCGACTAGTGGATGGTACCACTATGACCCCGCCTCCATCTGCTTCACGTCACCTCACTACAGTATATAAGCCACGTCTACGGCCCTATGCTGTACATTCTACAAGATTGATGGACTGAACACATCGACTCCAGGTTGAGGGACTGATTACCTCATTCTCCTCCTCTCCTTACGCCTTCCTCTTTGTATTGGACTGATGAAGCCACTGTGTGGCGAAACGTTTCCTGAATAAAGATTCCCATATGCTGCATAAGTGTCTCAATCTTCAACTTGTCGGTTTTTCAAACCATTCATCACAAAGAGCTTTATCAAGTCCTGTTTCTCTGTCTAGAGATTTATCAAGTCCTGTTTCTCTGTCTAGAGCTTTATCAAGTCCTGTTTCTGTCTAGAGCTTTATCAAGTCCCTCAGCCTGGAGTCGATGTAATCAGTCTATCAGTCTTGATTACATGTACAAGGTATACAAGTACATGTACAAGGTATACAAGTACATGTACAAGGTATACAAGTACATGTACAAGGTATACAAGTACATGTACAAGGTATACAAGTACATGTACAAGGTATACAAGTACATGTACAAGGTATACAAGTACATGTACAAGGTATACAAGTACATGTACAAGGTATACAAGTACATGTACAAGGTATACAAGTACATGTACAAGGTATACAAGTACATGTACAAGGTATACAAGTACATGTACAAGGTATACAAGTACATGTACAAGGTATACAAGTACATGTACAAGGTATACAAGTACATGTACAAGGTATACAAGTACATGTACAAGGTATACAAGTACATGTACAAGGTATACAAGTACATGTACAAGGTATACAAGTACATGTACAAGGTATACAAGTACATGTACAAGGTATACAAGTACATGTACAAGGTATACAAGTACATGTACAAGGTATACAAGTACATGTACAAGGTATACAAGTACATGTACAAGGTATACAAGTACATGTACAAGGTATACAAGTACATGTACAAGGTATACAAGTACATGTACAAGGTATACAAGTACATGTACAAGGTATACAAGTACATGTACAAGGTATACAAGTACATGTACAAGGTATACAAGTACATGTACAAGGTATACAAGTACATGTACAAGGTATACAAGTACATGTACAAGGTATACAAGTACATGTACAAGGTATACAAGTACATGTACAAGGTATACAAGTACATGTACAAGGTATACAAGTACATGTACAAGGTATACAAGTACATGTACAAGGTATACAAGTACATGTACAAGGTATACAAGTACATGTACAAGGTATACAAGTACATGTACAAGGTATACAAGTACATGTACAAGGTATACAAGTACATGTACAAGGTATACAAGTACATGTACAAGGTATACAAGTACATGTACAAGGTATACAAGTACATGTACAAGGTATACAAGTACATGTACAAGGTATACAAGTACATGTACAAGGTATACAAGTACATGTACAAGGTATACAAGTACATGTACAAGGTATACAAGTACATGTACAAGGTATACAAGTACATGTACAAGGTATACAAGTACATGTACAAGGTATACAAGTACATGTACAAGGTATACAAGTACATGTACAAGGTATACAAGTACATGTACAATGTATACAAGTACATGTACAAGGTATACAAGTACATGTACAAGGTATACAAGTACATGTACAAGGTATACAAGTACATGTACAAGGTATACAAGTACATGTACAAGGTATACAAGTACATGTACAAGGTATACAAGTACATGTACAAGGTATACAAGTACATGTACAAGGTATACAAGTACATGTACAAGGTATACAAGTACATGTACAAGGTATACAAGTACATGTACAAGGTATACAAGTACATGTACAAGGTATACAAGTACATGTACAAGGTATACAAGTACATGTACAAGGTATACAAGTACATGTACAAGGTATACAAGTACATGTACAAGGTATACAAGTACATGTACAAGGTATACAAGTACATGTACAAGGTATACAAGTACATGTACAAGGTATACAAGTACATGTACAAGGTATACAAGTACATGTACAAGGTATACAAGTACATGTACAAGGTATACAAGTACATGTACAAGGTATACAAGTACATGTACAAGGTATACAAGTACATGTACAAGGTATACAAGTACATGTACAAGGTATACAAGTACATGTACAAGGTATACAAGTACATGTAAAAGGTATACAAGTACATGTACAAGGTATACAAGTACATGTACAAGGTATACAAGTACATGTACAAGGTATACAAGTACATGTACAAGGTATACAAGTACATGTACAAGGTATACAAGTACATGTACAAGGTATACAAGTACATGTACAAGGTATACAAGTACATGTACAAGGTATACAAGTACATGTACAAGGTATACAAGTACATGTACAAGGTATACAAGTACATGTACAAGGTATACAAGTACATGTACAAGGTATACAAGTACATGTACAAGGTATACAAGTACATGTACAAGGTATACAAGTACATGTACAAGGTATACAAGTACATGTACAAGGTATACAAGTACATGTACAAGGTATACAAGTACATGTACAAGGTATACAAGTACATACAAGTATACAAGTGCATGTACAAGGTATACAAGTACATGTACAAGGTATACAAGTACATGTACAAGGTATACAAGTACATGTACAAGGTATACAAGTACATGTACAAGGTATACAAGTACATGTACAAGGTATACAAGTACATGTACAAGGTATACAAGTACATGTACAAGGTATACAAGTACATGTACAAGGTATACAAGTACATGTACAAGGTATACAAGTACATGTACAAGGTATACAAGTACATGTACAAGGTATACAAGTACATGTACAAGGTATATACAAGTACAAGTACATGTACAAGGTATACAAGTACATGTACAAGGTATACAAGTACATGTACAAGGTATACAAGTACATGTACAAGGTATACAAGTACATGTACAAGGTATACAAGTACATGTACAAGGTATACAAGTACATGTACAAGGTATACAAGTACATGTACAAGGTATACAAGTACATGTACAAGGTATACAAGTACATGTACAAGGTATACAAGTACATGTACAAGGTATACAAGTACATGTACAAGGTATACAAGTACATGTACAAGGTATACAAGTACATGTACAAGGTATACAAGTACATGTACAAGGTATACAAGTACATGTACAAGGTATACAAGTACATGTACAAGGTATACAAGTACATGTACAAGGTATACAAGTACATGTACAAGGTATACAAGTACATGTACAAGGTATACAAGTACATGTACAAGGTATACAAGTACATGTACAAGGTATACAAGTACATGTACAAGGTATACAAGTACATGTACAAGGTATACAAGTACATGTACAAGGTATACAAGTACATGTACAAGGTATACAAGTACATGTACAAGGTATACAAGTACATGTACAAGGTATACAAGTACATGTACAAGGTATACAAGTACATGTACAAGGTATACAAGTACATGTACAAGGTATACAAGTACATGTACAAGGTATACAAGTACATGTACAAGGTATACAAGTACATGTACAAGGTATACAAGTACATGTACAAGGTATACAAGTACATGTACAAGGTATACAAGTACATGTACAAGGTATACAAGTACATGTACAAGGTATACAAGTACATGTACAAGGTATACAAGTACATGTACAAGGTATACAAGTACATGTACAAGGTATACAAGTACATGTACAAGGTATACAAGTACATGTACAAGGTATACAAGTACATGTACAAGGTATACAAGTACATGTACAAGGTATACAAGTACATGTACAAGGTATACAAGTACATGTACAAGGTATACAAGTACATGTACAAGGTATACAAGTACATGTACAAGGTATACAAGTACATGTACAAGGTATACAAGTACATGTACAAGGTATACAAGTACATGTACAAGGTATACAAGTACATGTACAAGGTATACAAGTACATGTACAAGGTATACAAGTACATGTACAAGGTATACAAGTACATGTACAAGGTATACAAGTACATGTACAAGGTATACAAGTACATGTACAAGGTATACAAGTACATGTACAAGGTATACAAGTACATGTACAAGGTATACAAGTACATGTACAAGGTATACAAGTACATGTACAAGGTATACAAGTACATGTACAAGGTATACAAGTACATGTACAAGGTATACAAGTACATGTACAAGGTATACAAGTACATGTACAAGGTATACAAGTACATGTGAACCTAACGAAAAAAAATATATATCATTGTGTTTGTTTATTATTAAATTATTGTAAACTTATCTAAAATATATTTAGTTGGATTAGGCTAAATTAAACTGCGCTTGTTATAATAAGGTTAGGTAAGTTTTCTAAGGTTCTTTTGGTATAAAATTATTTATTTTTACATTAACAAATGAAAAAATGTATCTTTAAACATATAAGAGAAAATTTTATAAAGGACTTAATTTTAAATGATTTCTTGCTAATTGACCAGTTTTACCTATTTAGCACGACATTGTGTGTGTGTGTGTGTGTGTGTGTGTGTGTGTGTGTGTGTGTGTGTGTGTGTGTGTGTGTGTGTGTGTGTGTGTGTGTGTACTCACGTATTTGTGGTTGCAATTGTTGAGTCACAGCTCCTGGCCCCACCTCTTCACTAGTGGCTATTTCTGGCCCCTTGTGTGTGTGTGAGAGAGAGAAAGAGAGAGAGAGAGAGAGAGAGAGAGAGAGAGAGAGAGAGAGAGAGAGAGAGAGAGAGAGAGAGAGAGAGAGAGATTAACCTTAAAAATCTGTTGTTAATATTAATGATAGTTGAGTATTAATACTTGTGTAAGGTCATGACTAAGATCAACTTACCACTGACAGAAGTGCTGTCTGGTCTGGACAACGAGACACTAGTGCAAGTGTCACAGCTGGTCAGGTCGGTGGGTCAACAGTGTTCCATAGACTTCCTGGAGGCCACCCACGACCACCCCATCACCTGGAGCCTCTGGAACTCTTTCTTCTTCACCTTCACTGTCATCACTACCATCGGTAAGTCACTCTGGCCTAGCACACGGTGCTCACAGCTTCTCCCACACGGTAAAACTCTCTCCTGGGAATATTTGTAACCGTGTACATATTGCTCGGCCTTTTTCACATGAATCGTAATTTTGAGAATCATCGGGACCTCGGGATGGTTATATATTCATTTTTGAGTTAATAATAAATTTCAAAAATGGACAAATCATTTAAATTTGGTCATGGCTTCTGGTCTGGGCTCATCAACATATATAACAATTATTTTAATATACTACACATTAGTAAATATTAATTTTATTGTGGACTATTCTTTTTAGTCACCTAAAATAGAGGAATATGGTAAATAACGTTTTAACAGAGATCACCCCAGGATGCAACTAGGACGAAAATTCACACACACACGAGCTATTAAATTTTTGCAACAAATTCACCATAAACCAGCAAATAAGAACCAATAAGACTGGGAAATACACTTGACTTAATGTTCACTAATAACAATGACCTAGTACAAATATAACAGTGTCAAAGATACTACACTTAGATGACAACATAAGAGAGGCACAGACATGTATGTACACGACTCCTGAACACCATAATGTGACCACTTATCACAAACCTTCACCAAATTCAACTTCAAAAACAAAAACGTTAAGTTAGATCAGATCAACTATGTTCTAAATGAAACAACAAGAAGAAGAACAACAACAAGAACTCTGACTACTTCACACTAAGTGCTGGAGTACCCCAGGGATCTGTCCTCTCCCCTACCCTCTACATTTTATACACTAACGACATTCCAACACCTATATACCAAAACTCCATCACACTAGCCTATGCAGACGACATTACACAACTTATCACTCATGCCAATATAGATACACTCACACACAAAACACAAAACGAGGTCGACAGGATAGCCATCTGGGAACAAAAATGGAGGATCAAAACCAATGCAGTTAAATCCAGCATTACATATTTTAACTACAGGAAACGTGATCCTCCATTACTTGTCGAGCTCAAAACATGTAAAGTAAAAGGACACAAATGCAACTAATGTGACATTTTATTGTGGCAACGTTTCGCTCTCCAGGAGCTTTATCAAGCCATTACGGTAATGGCTTGATAAAGCTCCTGGAGAGCGAAACGTTGCCACAATAAAATGTCGCATTAGTTGCACTTGTGTCCTTTTACTTTACATATTGTCGGTAATTCTACCAACTTTATTACGAGCTCAAAACAGCTGACACCCGCACTTACATCCCCATCACACAATCTATCACTTCAGACACAACATGACTACTGGACCTCTCTCCTTGACGAAGACATTCGCAGACCCACAAACCATCACAACCTTTTCTACTCCTTGTATGATTCTGCTCCTAACCCTATTTACAAATAACCTTGGATTCTCTGACAGATACCTTGAGCTGCTCATTCTCTGACCCACGTTCGCCTTAGCTTTTGATTTAAGACATGGTTCAGTTCTACACTCCTCTCTAGCGTTAATCATCGCCTCTTCCGTCCTTCCCGCTCACCCCACCGGAGTCCCAACAGAAGAGCCTGAATTTCTGTTCTCAATATTTGTCCCACGATCGCCTTCGCTGCTGGGTTAAGCCCTGGCTCTATTTCTACGACTAAGAACACTCCTCTCCAGCACTATTCTTCATCTGTCACGTCTTCCCAGCTCATCCCATTTGGGATCTTACCTGAAATTGTTCGTTCGTTCGTTCGTTCCTCGTTAGTGTGACTTTGTAAATGGCGTAAGTGGGACCGTAACGTCGTCCTAAGCTCCTCTCTTCTCTGTGCGGGTTATCTATGTATACTCTCATACATTCCCCTTTTTGCTTCCATGAATAATTTATATTATTTAATAAAATAACAGAAAAAGACGTAATACTAAAAATTACAACTAACATAATCATTTACTAAAGATAATTAACTAATTACGTAGTTATTTAAAATATAATTTATTACCAGTTTTAATATACTCAAATTTAATACTATTTCAGCTGGCAACAAAAAATAATTTGTTGCCAAAGATGTTTGAAGTCATTTTGGTTTTGGTAAATCCGAAAATGTCAACAGGATTTTCAAATTGGCTCTAGTTTGAGATATTACACATCTAGCCTCAGTTAAGAGGCATCTTAGCCACTTATGCAACACATGGGAATCTTTATTGAAGAAACGTTTCGCCACACAGTGGCTTCATCAGTCCAATACAAAGTAGAAATGGGTAAGGAGAGTAGAAGTTTGAGGTAATCAGTCCCTCAACCTGGAATCGATGTGTTCAGTCCATCACTCTTGTAGGAAGTGCAGCATAGGTGTATGTATAATGTTCGCCAAGACCGTAGTCCTGGCACGGGTCTCAATCTTGCGATGACCCGTCTCTGGCTCCCGAGAGAGAAAGGTTTCTACAATGATGCGACATATGCTGTTCAAGCACTCTTCTGGTCAGTTCAACTGGTGCATCTCATAAGCGACAACACCGTATGTACTCCTAACTGTGGACACTAGCGAGGAGGAGGATATGTCGTTATCACAGGTAACAGCTTTTCTGGTTCGTTGACTCCATGGTACACTAGTGTGGCCGCAGTCATCTCTGGTTCCTCTTCGGGAGGGAATATCACTCCTAGTTGCCTGCGGAGTGTCTCAGTAACTTCGCACTCCAGAAGATAGTGTGTTAGGGGCCGCTGGACAACGTGCTGACAGTACTGGCACATCTCCTCCTCAGCCTTGTCTACCATCATCTTGGCTGTGGGAAAGCCCAAACGAAGCCGATGGATGGCGGTACACTGCGCTCTGGACCAGCTTCTATCATATGGAGGGGGTTCTCCCTGAGTCGATGCTCGGTACCACTGTTGAGATGGGGTATCACCTAAGACCTCCCCCATAAGTTTCATGGCTCTGGCAGCCACCAGTTTGGTCTGTCGTAGGCTGATTGGGACAGTAATCCCAACATGTGGATAGTCTGTTGCTGCCTTGGCTGCATCATCTGCCGCCTCATTTCCCCGGATGCCAGCATGGCTGGGGATCCAGTTCAATGTCGATCTGTTACCCTGAACTTCTAAGGCTGTCATTATGCTCAGGATCGATGTGATGAGGTGAACATTGTCCTGTGGTTGAGGATGGGACAGGGCATTGATTGCAGACGTGGAATCAACATGTATGACAGGTCGGAGTCGATGTCGTAGGGCATGTGACAATGCCTGCTGAATCGCCACCAGCTCAGCTTGAAGGATCGTGCAGTGGTCAGGGAGTCGCTAGCCTTGTGTGTGACCATTGTGGTACAGTCCAGCTGCTGCTCTCTTCCTGTCAGGGTCGACAGAACCATCTGTGAAATACACTGCACATGTGCCTCCCTCTGCCAGCATGATTGCTGAGAGTGTCTTGACTGCAGAGACGCTTAGAGATGGGTAGCTGCATGATGCAAACATCGGCTGGATCTGGGCGCCAGGGAGGTGTTGGATGGTACCCAGCAACAGGAAGGTCACAACTCTTCTCAAGGAGTAGTTGTATAGGCAGCAGCTTCCGCCCAGCAGCACAAAACGAACGAATCCAGGAGTAGTCCGTGAAGAGTGTGGGATCTTGTGCCATGGTTGTCAATATCCGTCTCCTTAGTGGGGTACCTTGCTGCCTGTGCAGAATCGTGGCCACTTTGCAGGCGTTTATGTATCTTACTCTGTCAGCCAGGGAAGGAAGCCGGGCCTCAGATCTGAGACATACTGTGTTGGTCCAGATGGGGGCCCCAAGCATAGTTCTTATCGCCTGATTTTGTACGACCTCCACCCTTTGCCTGCTCTGCGGGAAGAGATGAGCTAACGCCGGTGCACCGCAGTCAATGTATATAGTACAAGCTTGTATATAGTACAAGCGAAGTACATCTTTGCTTGCCCCTGCACGGTGCCTCGTCATGGCTCTCATGGCGTTGAGTCTGAGTAGAGCACGTGACCTGACATACTCGGCCTGTTTCTGAAAGGTCAGCTTTTTATCAATGTAGATTCCCAAGTACAGGTAGGAGCCTGTCCACTCAAGTTCTATATCCTGAATACGTAATCTATTCACAGGATCTGGTCCCTTGAACATCATTGCAAGAGATTTCTCGGCCGAGATCTTGAGGCCTAGTTCCTTGCAAGACTGCGTAATTAGGTCCAAAGCTCTCTGAGCCTGTCGTTCTAAATTGCCTTTCCCATTCACTACGAGTGCAAGATCATCAGCATAGCTGAGGAGCTGTGTACCACTATGAAAGGGAAGGCTCACAAGTTCCTGCATAAGGATGTTAAACAGGGTGGGACTGAGCACACCTCCTTGTGGCGTACCGTTTTTCAGGGATTTAAAGGAAGAGTAGTGTCCCTGAAAGCTGACACAGGCCTGCCTGCCCCTAAGGTAGGACTCTATCCAGGCCATGAGGCGTCCTTTGATTCCCTTCCGAGCTAGTATTGCCAGAATTGCTGTGGGGCTGGCTAGCTCAAATGCCTTTTCAAGGTCGAGGTAGACGACAATACTAGGTTTTTTGTTACTGTCAGCAATCTGGCTTAGTAGAGTGGTTATGCACTCTGCTGTACCCACTCCTTTGGTGAAGCCAAATATGTGATGATGAGAGGGTCCAAGTTTCCATAGGAGGCGGTTTAACACCATCCTCTCAGCAGTCTTGGCTAAGCAGCTGGTCAGCGATATGGGTCTCATACTGCCTGGGTCCTTGGGCTTTGGAATTGGTACGATGGTAGCTTTCTTCCAAGCTGCTGGGAGTGTCCTGGCCCTCCACGACTTGTTAATGACGTCTAGTATGGCCTCCCATCCACTCTGCCCAGCCCGTGCAATCATGGAGTATGTAACACCATCGATGCCCGGGGCAGTGTCACCTGTGTTCTTAATGGCACGTCGGAGTTCCAAGTCCGTGAGGTCTTCATCAGTCACATCTTCCGACTCACATGCAGCTTGTATCGTTAGCTGGCGCTGTGGCAGAAGATCTGTCTGTATATTCCGGATGTCCTGTGGGAGCTGAGTGGATGCTCCCCTGGAAGTGAAAAGCTCCACTAGTTTCTCAGCTTCCTGGGATGGGTTCGGGTGTGCTGGTGGCCTCGGCTTGCTCTTGCCATTTGCTATGTTGAGCTTGCCCCATATCTCAGATAAGGTGGTGTGATGCCCGAATGTTGAGCACCACTCCAGCCATTTCTCAGTTTTTACTCTGAGAGAGACTCTGCGGGCATGCTGCACAATGGCTCTCAGAGTATTCCTGTTCTCTGCCGTAGGGTTACGCCTGTATAGCTTCCTAAAAGAGTTGATGCGGTGGTTCTGCTCCCGCACCTCGTCGTTGTAGAACCACCAGTCTCTTTTGTGAGTGCGTCCTGCGGACTTCTTTGGAACTGCGCACTCTGCTGCCTGGATGAGAACAGTGATTAGCTCCTGTTCAGCCGTATCACAGTCTTCAGATAGAGAGTATGTGGACCACCAGTCATGAAGATAATCCTAGAACACCTTCCAGTTGGCCCTCTTTACGTCCCATCTAGGAGGCAGCACAACTGTGGAAGGCCTGTTGATGTTGAAGGTGGTGATCACTGCAAAGTGGTCACTGACAAGGTGAGGATGAGTTTCCCATGTCGCTCCTGCTGCGAGTTGTCTTGACCCGAAGGTAAGGTCGAGGCAGCCACCCAACAGGTGTGTGGGGTCTCCATTGTTTAGCAACTTTACCTCTGGAATATCGTGTAGGAGCATTGCTATGTGTCTGCCAGCAGCATTGGTTGCTGAGTGAGAGTGCAGCATTGGGTGATGTGCGTTGAAATCTCCACCCACAATAATGCACTCAGTGCGTGCTAGTGCGAGGAGCTCTGCAATGTCAAGGGTGTGTCTTGGGTTCTTGTAGATGTTATAGATGGTAATGGGCGCCTCAGGTATGTGCACAAGGATGGCCTGTACCTCGACATCCTCCCCACAGTCCACAGGGTTGGCTATAACCTCGTGAGGTATTGTATTGGATACAAATACAGCTGTGCCTCTGCAGTGAACGCCCGGGTCCGTGTGCCGAAAATACCCAGCAAAACCGGGTAGTCTTGGGCACATAGTCGGGACAGTCAGAGTTTCTTGTAGCAAGACGATATCAACCCGATCCCGAATTACTGCCTCCAGCAAGAGGTGCTGTTTGCCCCTCAGGCCCTGAATGTTCCACTGTAGGACCTTGAGGGTGTGATTTGGTACCGAGGTTATTCCATCGATGTTGTTTCCTGAGCTGGAGACTGAGTCCTGCCCGCTCTGAGAACCTGCAAATTCATGGCATCCACTGTCTCCTCTTCGGTCAGAAAGCACACTCTCAGGAGCGTACTGACCATCTGCCGGAATGCGCTCTGTTGTTCCGTGGAGTTGATTGTGTTGCAAATAAGATCTGTGAACACCTTGATGAGTGCTACGAGATCCTCCCTGGTGAGGGCCTGCTTTGGAGTTGGGTTCGAAAGAGTGGATATTATCTGGGTTGTTGTGGTCTGTAGGGACTGCTGAGGGTTGGATTTCTTTATTGTATGCATCGTGGTCTGTTGCTGTATACCAGGTTGGGTAGCCAGGATCTGCTGGTGAGGTAAGGAGTGCCTGGGTTGTCGTGCTATGGCCGGTGGGGGCTCGTTTAGTGCCGCCTGCTGATCGCATTGACCAGATGCACCCTGTTGACGCCTCCTGTTCCTCTTGTTTCTGTTTCTTCGTTGAGGTAGGGGTGCAGGAGGTTCTTGACCTTGACGCCTGGTTGAGGCTTCTAGGGTTGGGAATTCCTGGGCAATGACTTGGGTTGGCTGCTGAGAGATCTGCAGTATGGCAGGGTTCTCTGCACCCATCGTTTGCTGAGAGTGATGATCCGTCGTAGCCTGTTGCCGAGTTTTGGGCGTCTTCCAGACTTCTTGAATTCTGGCGAGCCTCTCGGGGCATCGAGGATTCCAGGCAGGGTGTTTCTGCCTGCAGTTCGGGCATTGTGGAGTGGGTGGCGATGCATTTTTCAGCTTGGTGATGCATTCCTCGGTAGGGTGGTGCTGGCTGCAGACACCGCAGATTACTCTGTTTGGACAGAGTGCACCCAGGTGTCCAGTGCAGCATAGGGCCAGAGAGGTGGCTTTTATACTGTGGTGAGATGAGTTGAAGCAGGAGGAGGCGGGATCACAGTGGGACCTGCCACTAGTGTAAGTAGGTCGTCGTCCAAAGGTTGGGCAAGCGTTGAAGTCTTTGTACCAAGATCCCATGATGTTGCAGTGTCTGACAGATGTGATGAATGGTTTTGAAAACCGACAAGTTGAAGAATTGAGACACTTATGCAACACATGGGAATCTTTATTGGAGAATATAAGCCAGTATATAAGCCACCTCTCTGGCCCTATGCTGCACTTCCTACAAGAGTGATGGACTGAACACATCGATTCCAGGTTGAGGGACTGATTACCTCAAACTTCTACTCTCCTTACCCATTTCTACTTTGTATTGGACTCATGAAGCCACTGTGTGGCGAAACGTTTCTTCAATAAAGATTCCCATGTGTTGCATAAGTGTCTCAATTCTTCAACTTGTCGGTTTTCTAAACTAATCATCACAGGCATCTTAGCCATAAGTCGTGTTTATGTAGTCACAGTTTGTATATATACGGAGTTTTAATGAAGATCACAATTATATTTTTCAATTATTTCATATTTAATGAAAGGAGATGTATCAGTGAGAACCAGGATTGTTTTGATAACTGTTCCAGAGAGACATGAGTTCTTCACGAACAGTCTGCTTAAACAAACACAATGCATTTTGCTTTATTTGTGGCGAATACTCTTTGCAAAAACAAAGAGAAAACATCACAGATTTTGTAAAATAAGCTTATCTTGCTTATTTGAGAGTGAAGCTTGAGCAACAAGTCCTGGGCTCCTCATATAGTTTACAAAACCTGTGTACAATACTGACCACAGTGGTAAAATAGACAGAAGTTTAAACTTGGTCGTCCATGGTGTGGAGGGTGACGACAACCACCACTGTTATTTATGTATGATGAATGTGAACAGTTTGAGTGATATAAGAACGTCAAGTGTGAATATCCTGACTTGTTAAGATAAGATAAGATAAGATAAGATTTCGTTCGGATTTTTAACCCCGGAGGGTTAGCCACCCAGGATAACCCAAGAAAGTCAGTGCGTCATCGAGGACTGTCTAACTTATTTCCATTGGGGTCCTTAATCTTGTCCCCCAGGATGCGACCCACACCAGTCGACTAACACCCAGGTACCTATTTGCTGCTAGGTGAACAGGACAACAGGTGTAAGGAAACGTGTCGAAATGTTTCCACCCGCCGGGAATCGAACCCGGGCCCTCCGTGTGTGAAGCGGGAGCTTTAGCCGCCAGGCCACCGGGCCACCTATAAATGAATATGAACATAGATGATAACAGTAGAAGTGAATATGATCATAGGTGATATGAGTAGAAGCGAATATGACCACAGGTGATAAGAGTAGAAGTGAATATAATCAAAGGTGAAAACAGTAGAAGTGAAAATGATCATAGGTGATAACAGTTGAAAGTAAGTATGACCACAGGTGATAACAGTGGAACTGAAAATGATCACAGGTGATAACAGTGGAAGTGAATATGATCACAGGTGATAACAGTAGAAGTGAATATGATCACAGGTGATAGCAGTGGAAGTGAATATGATCACAGGTGATAACAGTACAAGTGAATATGATCACAGGTGATAACAGTAGAAGTGAATATGACCACAGGTGATAACAGTGGAAGTGAATATGATCACAGGTGATAATAGTAGAAGTAAATATGATCACAGGTGATAACAGTAGAAGTGAATATGATCACAGGTGATAACAGTAGAAGTGAATATGACCACAGGTGATAACAGTAGAAGTGAATATGACCACAGGTGATAACAGTAGAAGTGAATATGATCACAGGTGACAACAGTAGAATTGAATATGATCACAGGTGATAACAGTAGAAGTGAATATGATCACAGGTGATAACAGTACAAGTGCATATGATCACAGGTGATAACAGTATAAGCGAATATGATCACAGGTAATAACAATGGAAGGGAATATGATCACAGGTGATAACAGTAGAAGTGAATATGATCACAAGTGAAAACAGTAGAAGCGAATATGATCACAGGTGATAACAATGAAAGGGAATATGATCATAGGTGATAACAGTAGAAGTGAATATGACCACAGGTGATAACAGTATAAATGAATATGAACATAGGTGATAACAGTAGAAGTGAATATGATCATAGGTGATAAGAGTAGAAGCGAATATGACCACAGGTGATAAGAGTAGAAGTGAATATAATCAAAGGTGAAAACAGTAGAAGTGAAAATGATCATAGGTGATAACAGTTGAAAGTGAGTATGACCACAGGTGACAACAGTGGAACTGAAAATGATCACAGGTGATAACAGTGGAAGTGAATATGATCACAGGTGATAACAGTAGAAGTGAATAAGATCACAGGTGATACCAGTGGAAGTGAATATGATCACAGGTGATAACAGTACAAGTGAATATGATCACAGGTGATAACAGTGGAAGTGAATATGATCACAGGTGATAATAGTTGAAGTAAATATGATCACACGTGATAACAGTAGAAGTGAGTATGATCACAGGTGATAAAAGTAGAAGTGAATATGACCAGAGGTGATAACAGTATAAGTGAATATGACCACAGGTGATAACAGTAGAAGTGAATATGATCACAGGTGACAACAGTAGAAGTGAATATGATCACAGGTGATAACAGTAGAAGTGAATATGATCACAGGTGATAACAGTAGAAGTGAATATGATCACAGGTGATAACAGTACAAGTGCATATGATCACAGGTGATAACAGTAGAAAAGAATATGATCACAGGTGAAAACAGTAGAAGCGAACATGATCACAGGTAATAACAATGGAAGGGAATATGATCACAGGTGATAACAGTAGAAGTGAATATGATCACAAGTGAAAACAGTAGAAACGAATATGATCACAGGTGATAACAATGAAAGGGAATATGATCATAGGTGATAACAGTAGAAGTGAATATGATCACAGGTGATAACAGTATAAATGAATATGAACATAGGTGATAAAAGTAGAAGTGAATATGATCATTGGTGATAAGAGTAGAAGCGAATATGACCACAAGTGATAAGAGTAGAAGTGAATATAATCAAAGGTGAAAACAGTTGAAGTGAAAACGATCAGAGGTGATAACAGTTGAAAGTGATTATGACCACAGGTGATAACAGTGGAACTGAAAATGATCACAGGTGATAACAGTGGAAGTGAATATGATCACAGGTGATAACAGTTCAAGTGCATATGATCACAGGTGATAACAGTAGAAGAGAATATGATCACAGGTGATAACAGTTCAAGTGCATATGATCACAGGTGATAACAGTAGAAGAGAATATGATCACAGGTGATAACAGTTCAAGTGCATATGATCACAGGTGATAACAGTAGAAGTGAATATGATCACAGGTGATAACAGTAGAAGTGAATATGATCACAGGTGATAACAGTTCAAGTGCATATGATCACAGGTGATAACAGTAGAAGAGAATATGATCACAGGTGATAACAGTTCAAGTGCATATGATCACAGGTGATAACAGTAGAAGAGAATATGATCACAGGTGATAACAGTTCAAGTGCATATGATCACAGGTGATAACAGTAGAAGTGAATATGATCACAGGTGATAACAGTTCAAGTGCATATGATCACAGGTGATAACAGTAGAAGAGAATATGATCACAGGTGATAACAGTAGAAGCGAATATGATCACAGGTAATAACAATGGAAGGGAATATGATCACAGGTGATAAGAGTAGAAGTGAATATAATCAAAGGTGAATAAGTAAGTAAGTAAGTAAATTTATTCAGGTATACACAATACAGTTACATAGAATTATCATACATAGCAGCATATGTGTAGAGAACCTGGGATAACCCAAAAAAGTCAGACAGAGTGACTTATTTCCATTGGGGTCCTTTTACCTTATTATTATAATATAAAGGTTATAATATTTTCTTATTATTCTACAATGAAGATAACATCTTATTATCATACTAAAAAGACTATCTACTACACGAGGGTCATTAAGACTATCTACTACCTGAGGGTCATTAAGACTATCTACTACCTGAGGGTCATTACGACTATCTACAATACGAGGGTCATTACTAGGGATAAGGTAAAATTTACACGTATTTTAGCTAAAAAATAGAAAATCATTCCCCTCCCTTTCTGTTGCTTCATTCATCAGACACTTTTTGGCAGTCTTCTTGAACTGGTTCATGCTATGACTGGCCTTGACATTTGTGGGTAGTCTGTTCCATTCCTTTATTGCTGTACAATAAAAGGTGTTTGAAGCCTGGCCACTGACTGTGGTTACTACAAAGTTGTGCTCTCTCCCCCTAGTACTATGATTGCTTTGGTTCCCAACCTTGACAAAATTGACAGCAAGATATTCTGGACACTTTTCGTGAGCAATTTTATAAACATGATTTAGCTTCAGTTGTTTTACTCTGTCTTCAACATTCAGCATATCCAACTGCTGTAATTCATCCTGGCCTACATGTTCTCTTGGTCCCAGCCCCAGGATGAATCTTACGATTTTGTTCTGGGTGATTTGCAGCCTATCTTTCAGTTTTTTTGTCAAGGCAGAGTACCAAGAAGAGCAAGCGTAATCCATATGGCATTGTATAAGGGCTAGACATAGGGTCCTGCGAGCCTCAGTAGGTAGACACTGTGCTTGTCTATACAGGAACTTCAGCCTGGCATTCGCTTTCTTTACTACACTGTTCCCTATCAATTCTCCTGACATGCATGGGTCAAAGGGGATTCCCAGATATTTAACTGATGAAACCAAAGTGATGGACTCCCCATTACACTGAACATTAAAATTATTTACCCTTCTCAGTTTATGTTTCGTTCCAAAGAGAATGGCTTCAGTTTTCCCTAGGTGTAATGATAGTTTGTTGTCTACTAGCCATTTGCTGCAGGACTCCAGTTCCAGTGTTAAAACATTAGCAATATCTTGTGGGTCTTTACCTGTCACTAACAGAGCACTGTCATCTGCATACAGTAGGAGTTTGCACTTGACACTGATAGGCATATCATTGACATAACATAAGAATAGTAAGGGACCCAGAATACTACCTTGGGGAACTCCACATGTTATCGGCAGGGGTTCTGATTCCGTTTTGTTGATTTTGACTATTTGTCTCCTGTTGCTAAGGTAGGACTTAAACCAGTCTACAGAACCTATACCGATAGATTGAAGTTTATTACATAATATATTGTGGTTGACAGTAGAAGTGAATATGATCAAAGGTGATAACAGTTGAAAGTGAGTATGACCACAGGTGATAAGAGTGGAACTGAAAATGATCACAGGTGATAACAGTGGAAGTGAATATTATCACAGCTGATAACAATAGAAGTGAATACGATCACAGGTGATAACAGTAGAAGTGAATATGATCACAGGCGATAACAGTAGAAGTGAATATGATCACAGATGATAACAGTGGAAGTGAATATGATCACAGGTGAAAACAGTAGAAGTGAATATGATCACAGATGATAACAGTGGAAGTGAATATGATCACAGGTGAAAACAGTAGAAGTGAATATGATCACAGGTGATAACAGTGGAAATGAATATGATCACAGCTGATAACAATAGAAGTGAATACGATAACAGGTGATAACAGTAGAAGTGAATATGATCACAGGTGATAACAGTGGAAGGAAATATGAACTTAAGTGTTAACAGTGGAAGTGAATTTGATCACAGGTGATAACAGTACAAGTGAATATGATCACAGGTGATAAGAGTAGAAGTGAATATGATCATAGGTGATAAGAGTAGAAGTGAATATGACCACAGTTGATGACAGTAGAAGTGAATATAATCACAGGTGGTAACAGTACAAGTGAATATGATCACAAGTGATGGCAGTATAAGTGAATATGACAACAGCTAATAACAAGAGAAGTGAATATAATCATAGGTGATAACAGTAGAAGTGAACATGACCACAGGTGATAACAGTAGAAGTGAATATGATCAAAAGCGATAACAAGAGAAGTGAATATGATCACAGGTGATAATAGTAGAAGTGAACATGACCACAGGTGATAACAGTAGTAAAGAATATGATCACAGGTGAAAACAGTAGTAGTGAATATGATCACAGGTGATAACAGTGCAAGTGAATATGACCACAGGTGATAACAATAGTTGTGAATATGATCTCAGGTGATAACAGTAGAAGTGAATATGACCACAGGTGATAACACTTGTAGTGAATATGATAAAAGGTGATAACAGTAGAAGTGAATATGATCACAGATGATAAGATAAGATAAGATTTCGTTCGGATTTTTAACCCCGGAGGGTTAGCCACCCAGGATAACCCAAGAAACTCAGTGCGTCATCGAGGACTGTCTAACTTATTTCCATTGGGGTCCTTAATCTTGTCCCCCAGGATGCGACCCACACCAGTCGACTAACACCCAGGTACTTATTTGCTGCTAGGTGAACAGGACAACAGGTGTAAGGAAACGTGTCGAAATGTTTCCAGCCGCCGGGAATCGAACCCAAGCCCTCCGTGTGTGAAGCAGGAGCTTTAGCCACCAGGCCACAGGGCCACCCGCCAGGCCACCGGGCCACCCAGTAGAAGTGAATATATTCACAGGTGATAAAAGTAGAAGTGAATATGATGACAGGTGATAACAGTAGAAGGAATATGATGAGAGCTGTGAACAGTAGAAGTGAATATGATGACATGTGATAACAGTAGAAGTGAATATGATGACAGGTGATAACAGTATAAGTGAATATGATGACATGTGATAACAGTAGAAGTGAATAATATTACAGGTGATAACAGTAGAATGGAATATGATGACAGGTGATAACAGTAGAGGGAATATGATGACAGGTGTTAACATTAGAAGTGAATATGATCACAGGTGATAATAGTAGAAGTGAATATGATGACAGGTGATAACAGTAGAAGTGAATATGATGAGAGGTGAAAACTGTAGAAGTGAATATGATGAAAAGTGATTACAGTAGAAGTGAATATGATCACAAGTGATAACAATGAAAGTGAATATGATGACAGGTGATAACAGTAGAAGTCAATATGATGACAGGTGATAACAGTAGAAGCGAATATGATGACATTTGATAACAGTAGAAGTGAATATGATGACAGGTGATAACAGTAGAAGTGAATATGATCACAGGTGATAAAAGTAGTAGTGAATATGATCACAGGTGATAACATCACAAGTGATTAAAATAGAAGTGAATATGATAACAGGTGATAATGTATAAGTGAATATGACCGCATGTGATAACAGTAGAAATGAATATGACCACAGGTGATAACAGTAGTAGTGAATATGATCACAGGTGATAACAGTAGAAGTGAATATGATCACAGGTGATAACAGTAGAAGCGAATATGATCACAGGTGATAACAATGGAAGGGAATATGATCATAGGTGATAACAGTAGAAGTGAATATGACCACAGGTGATAACAGTGTAAGTGAATATGAACATAGGTGATAACAGTAGAACTGAATATGATCATAGGTGATAAGCCTAGAAGCGAATATGACCAGAGGTGATAAGAGTAGAAGTGAATATAATCAAAGGTGAAAACAGTAGAAGTGAATATGATCATAGGTGATAACAGTTGAAAGTGAGTATGACCACAGGTGATAACAGTGGAACTGAAAATGATCACAGGTGATAACAGTGGAAGTGAATATGATCACAGGTGATAACAGTAGAAGTGAATATGATCACAGGTGATAACAGTAGAAGTAAATATGATCACAGGTGATAACAGTGGAAGTGAATATGATCACAGGTGATAACAGTGGAAGTGAATATGATCACAGGTGATAACAGTGGAAGTGAATATGATCACAGGTGATAACAGTAGAAGTAAATATGATCACAAGTGATAACAGAAGAAGTGAATATGATCGCAGGTGATAACAGTGGAAGTAAATATGGTCACAGGTGATAACAGTAGAAGTGAATATGATCACAGGTGATAACAGTGGAAGTGAATATGATCACAGGTGATAACAGTAGAAGTAAATATGATCACAAGTGATAACAGTAGAAGTGAATATGATCGCAGGTGATAGCAGTAGAAGTGAATATGATCATAGGTGATATCAGTAGAAGTGAATATGATCACAGGTGATATCAGTAGAAGTGAATATGATCATAGGTGATAACAGTGGAAATTAATATGATCACAGGTGATAACAGTAGAAGTGAATATGATCACAGGTGATAACAGTAGAAGTGAATATGATCACAGGTGATAACAGTGGAAGGGAATATGAACATAAGTGTTAACAGTGGAAGTGAATTTGATCACAGGTGAAAACAGTACAAGTGAATATGATCACAGGTGATAACAGTAGAAGTGAATATGATCATAGGTGATAAGAGTAGAAGTGAATATGACCACAGGTGATGACAGTTGAAGTGAATATAATCACAGGTGATAACAGTACAAGTGAATATGATCACAAGTGATGGCAGTATAAGTGAATATGATAACAGCTAATAACAAGAGAAGTGAATATAATCATAGGTGATAACAGTGGAAGTGAATATGACCACAGGTGATAACAGTTGAAGTGAATATGATCACAGGTGATAACAGTAGTAGTGAATATGACCACAGGTGATAACAATAGTTTTGAATATGATCACAGATGATAATAGTAGTAGTGAATATGATCACAGGTGATAACAGTAGAAGCGAATATGATCACAGGTAATAGCAGTAGAAGGGAATATGATCACAAGTGATAACGGTAGAAGTGAATATGACCACAAGTGATAACAGTAGAAGTGAATATCACCAAAGGTGATAAGAGTAGTAGTGAATATGATCACAGGTGATAAAAGTAGTAGTGAATATGATCACAGGTGATAACAGTAGAAGCGAATATGATCACAGGTGATAACAGTAGAAGCGAATATGATCACAAGTGATAACGGTAGAAGTGAATATGACCACAGGTGATAACAGTAGAAGTGAATATGACCACATGTGATAACGGTAGAAGTGAATATGACCACAGGTGATAATGGTAGAAGTGAATATGATCACAGGTGATAACAGTAGAAGTGAATATGATCACAGGTGATAACAGTAGAAGTGAATATGATCACAGGTGATAACAGTAGAAGTGAATATGATCACAGGTGATAACAGTAGAAGTGAATATGATCACAGGTGATAACAGTAGAAGTGAATATGATCACAGGTGATAACAGTAGAAGTGAATATGATCACAGGTGATAACAGTAGAAGTGAATATGATCACAGGTGATAACAGTAGAAGTGAATATGATCACAGGTGATAACAGTAGAAGTGAATATGATCACAGGTGATAACAGTAGAAGTGAATATGATCACAGGTGATAACAGTAGAAGTGAATATGATCACAGGTGATAACAGTAGAAGTGAATATGATCACAGGTGATAACAGTAGAAGTGATACCAGCGATATTCCAGTAATGATAAATTATGTAGAACAGGACGATAATAAACTGTGCACTATTAGGGTTACAAGTGACATGGTCCTTAGGCAAATAGATAAATTAAAACCTAACAAATCCCCAGGCCCTGATGAACTACATGCAAGGGTTCTAAAGGAATGTAAAGAGGAGCTTAGCACACCTTTGGCTAATCTTTTCAACATATCACTACAAACTGGCATGGTGCCAGATAAGTGGAAAATAGCAAATGTGATACCTATTTTCAAAGCAGGTGACAGGTCCTTAGCTTCGAACTATAGACCAATAAGCCTAACCTCCATAGTGGGAAAATTTATGGAATCAATAATTGCCGAGGCAGTTCGTAGCCACCTTGAAAAGCATAAATTAATCAACGAATCTCAGCATGGTTTTACAAAGGGGCGTTCCTGCCTTACGAATTTATTAACTTTTTTCACTAAGGTATTTGAGGAGGTAGATCATGGTAATGAATATGATATTGTGTATATGGACTTCAGTAAGGCTTTTGACAGGGTCCCACATCAGAGACTATTGACGAAAATTAAGGCACATGGAATAGGAGAAAGTTTTTCCTGGATAGAGGCATGGTTGACAAATAGGCAGCAGAGAGTTTGCATAAATGGGGAGAAATCAGAGTGGGGAAGCGTCACGAGCGGTGTTCCACAGGGGTCAGTGTTGGGCCCCCTGCTGTTCACAATCTACATAAACGACATAGATGAGGGCATAAAGAGCGACATCGGCAAGTTTGCCGATGACACCAAAATAGGCCGTCGAATTCATTCTGACGAGGACATTCGAGCACTCCAGGAAGATTTGAATAGACTGATGCAGTGGTCGGAGAAGTGGCAGATGCAGTTTAATATAGACAAATGCAAAGTTCTAAATGTTGGACAGGACAATAACCATGCCACATATAAACTAAATAATGTAGATCTTAATATTACGGATTGCGAAAAAGATTTAGGAGTTCTGGTTAGCAGTAATCTGAAACCAAGACAACAGTGCATAAGTGTTCGCAATAAAACTAATAGAATCCTTGGCTTCATATCAAGAAGCATAAATAATAGGAGTCCTCAGGTTGTTCTTCAACTCTATACATCCTTGGTTAGGCCTCATTTTGATTATGCTGCACAGTTTTGGTCACCGTATTACAGAATGGATATAAATTCTCTGGAAAATGTACAAAGGAGGATGACAAAGTTGATCCCATGTATCAGAAACCTTCCCTATGAGGATAGACTAAGGGCCCTGAATCTGCACTCTCTAGAAAGACGTAGATTTAGGGGGAATATGATTGAGGTGTATAAATGGAAGACAGGAATAAATAAAGAGGATGTAAATAGTGTGCTGAAAATATCTAGCCTAGACAGGACTCGCAGCAATGGTTTTAAGTTGGAAATATTCAGATTCAGGAAGGATATAGGAAAGTACTGGTTTGGTGATAGAGTTGTGGATGAGTGGAACAAACTCCCAAGTACCGTTATAGAGGCCAGAACGTTGTGTAGCTTTAAAAATAGGTTGGATAAATACATGAGTGGATGTGGGTGGGTGTGAGTTGGACCTGATAGCTTGTGCTACCAGGTCGGTTGCCGTGTTCCTCCCTTAAGTCAATGTGACCTGACCTGACTAGGTTGGGTGCATTGGCTTAAGCTGGTAGGAGACTTGGACCTGCCTCGCATGGGCCAGTAGGCCTTCTGCAGTGTTCCTTCGTTCTTATGTTCTTATGTTCAACACTGCAGCAGTTCTCACAAGAACAACACATTGATGTGATTGATGTGATAGGTCACATCATTCAGTCAAAACATCTCAAGTTTTAGTAACCACACTTAAATAATACAACTGTTCATAATAAAAAGTTAAAATAACAGTTTATCGGACAAGGTTGAACTCCTTCCTTGGTTCATCCAAGATGAAGAACTTGTATAACATCCCGGGAGTTCTTATTCCAGTGGTACTTAATATCTACCAAGATGAAGAACTTGTATAACATCCCGGGAGTTCTTATTCCAGTGGTACTTAATTTCTACCAAGATGAAGAACTTGTATAACATCCCGGGAGTTCTTATTCCAGTGGTACTTAATATCTACCAAGATGAAGAACTTGTATAACATCCCGGGAGTTCTTATTCCAGTGGTACTTAATTTCTACCAAGATGAAGAACTTGTATAACATCCCGGGAGTTCTTATTCCAGTGGTACTTAATATCTACCAAGATGAAGAACTTGTATAACATCCCGGGAGTTCTTATTCCAGTGGTACTTAATATCTACCAAGATGAAGAACTTGTATAACATCCCGGGAGTTCTTATTCCAGTGGTACTTAATATCTACCAAGATGAAGAACTTGTATAACATCCCGGGAGTTCTTATTCCAGTGGTACTTAATTTCTACCAAGATGAAGAACTTGTATAACATCCCGGGAGTTCTTATTCCAGTGGTACTTAATATCTACCAAGATGAAGAACTTGTATAACATCCCGGGAGTTCTTATTCCAGTGGTACTTAATATCTACCATGATGAAGAACTTGTATAACATCCCGGGAGTTCTTATTCCAGTGGTACTTAATATCTACCAAGATGAAGAACTTGTATAACATCCCGGGAGTTCTTTTTCCAGTGGTACTTAATATCTACCATGATGAAGAACTTGTATAACATCCCGGGAGTTCTTATTCCAGTGGTACTTAATATCTACCAAGATGAAGAACTTGTATAACATCCCGGGAGTTCTTATTCCAGTGGTACTTAATTTCTACCAAGATGAAGAACTTGTATAACATCCCGGGAGTTCTTATTCCAGTGGTACTTAATATCTACCAAGATGAAGAACTTGTATAACATCCCGGGAGTTCTTATTCCAGTGGTACTTAATATCTACCAAGATGAAGAACTTGTATAACATCCCGGGAGTTCTTATTCCAGTGGTACTTAATATCTACCAAGATGAAGAACTTGTATAACATCCCGGGAGTTCTTATTCCAGTGGTACTTAATTTCTACCAAGATGAAGAACTTGTATAACATCCCGGGAGTTCTTATTCCAGTGGTACTTAATATCTACCAAGATGAAGAACTTGTATAACATCCCGGGAGTTCTTATTCCAGTGGTACTTAATTTCTACCAAGATGAAGAACTTGTATAACATCCCGGGAGTTCTTATTCCAGTGGTACTTAATATCTACCAAGATGAAGAACTTGTATAACATCCCGGGAGTTCTTATTCCAGTGGTACTTAATTTCTACCAAGATGAAGAACTTGTATAACATCCCGGGAGTTCTTATTCCAGTGGTACTTAATATCTACCAAGATGAAGAACTTGTATAACATCCCGGGAGTTCTTATTCCAGTGGTACTTAATTTCTACCAAGATGAAGAACTTGTATAACATCCCGGGAGTTCTTATTCCAGTGGTACTTAATATCTACCAAGATGAAGAACTTGTATAACATCCCGGGAGTTCTTATTCCAGTGGTACTTAATATCTACCAAGATGAAGAACTTGTATAACATCCCGGGAGTTCTTATTCCAGTGGTACTTAATATCTACCAAGATGAAGAACTTGTATAACATCCCGGGAGTTCTTATTCCAGTGGTACTTAATTTCTACCAAGATGAAGAACTTGTATAACATCCCGGGAGTTCTTATTCCAGTGGTACTTAATATCTACCAAGATGAAGAACTTGTATAACATCCCGGGAGTTCTTATTCCAGTGGTACTTAATTTCTACCAAGATGAAGAACTTGTATAACATCCCGGGAGTTCTTATTCCAGTGGTACTTAATATCTACCAAGATGAAGAACTTGTATAACATCCCGGGAGTTCTTATTCCAGTGGTACTTAATATCTACCAAGATGAAGAACTTGTATAACATCCCGGGAGTTCTTATTCCAGTGGTACTTAATATCTACCAAGATGAAGAACTTGTATAACATCCCGGGAGTTCTTATTCCAGTGGTACTTAATATCTACCAAGATGAAGAACTTGTATAACATCCCGGGAGTTCTTTTTCCAATGGTACTTAATTTCTACCAAGATGAAGAACTTGTATAACATCCCGGGAGTTCTTATTCCAGTGGTACTTAATATCTACCAAGATGAAGAACTTGTATAACATCCCGGGAGTTCTTTTTCCAATGGTACTTAATTTCTACCAAGATGAAGAACTTGTATAACATCCCGGGAGTTCTTATTCCAGTGGTACTTAATATCTACCAAGATGAAGAACTTGTATAACATCCCGGGAGTTCTTTTTCCAATGGTACTTGAATATCTACCAAGATATTGACAGATATTTATAGACAGCTCCATTAGAAGTTTGAAATGTGTGTTATTGCATAATGGTAACAAATACACATCTCTTGCAGTTGCTGATAATCAACCCTGCTGGTAATCAACAATGTTCTGACATGTAGTAATTAGTGCTATATTTATTTATTTATTTATTTATTTATTTATTTAAAAATTTGAGCACACATACAGAGGTACAACAAATACAGGTAAGAGCAGTATGCCAAAGCCACTTATACTATGCATAGCATTACGGGCAGGCTTAAAATTAACTTAAGATTAACTAAGCAATGATGAAATCAGTGATAAAACATTAATGTAAACAGGTTACTATAAAGCACAAGTGAGTATTACAAAGACAGGTCATATGGTTGCTTGCATTGTTGTACATTCAGTAGAATGGAGTATTCTGTTAGGTAGTGTATTTAAAAAATAATAAAGTTAGATTGGGTTTTAGGTTTAACATTTATGTGATATAATTGTGAGAAACATTTAAGATATACAATTTATAAGGTTCAGTTATTCAGTATATATTTGGTTTTGGGTGAGTAAGTGATCTTTGAGAAGAGACTTGAATTTATAAACAGGTAGTGTTTCTTTTATATTTACAGGTAATGAATTCCAGATTTTAGGGCCTTTTATGTGCATTGAGTTTTTACATAGTGTGAGATGGACACGAGGAACATCAAAGAGTGATCTGTGCCTTGTGTTATGGTCATGTGTTCTGTTGAGGTTGGTAAGGAGATGTTTGAGGGGAGGGTTAATATCAGAGTTAAGTGTTCTATGTATGTAATAGGTGCAGTAATAAGTATGGATGTTTTGTATGGTGAGGAGGTTTAGTGTATTGAATATTGGTGGAGTGTGCTGCCTATAGTGAGAATTTGTTATCATTCTAACTGCAGCCTTTTGTTGGGTAATTAGTGGTCTGAGATGGTTACTTGTTGTTGAGCCCCATGCACAAATTCCATAGGTGAGATAGGGGTAAATAAGAGTGATATAGGGCCAGGAGGGCTGACTGTGGAGCATAGTACCGTATCTTCGATAGTATGCCTACAGTCTTGGAAATTTTCTTAGAAATTTGTTGTATATGTGTATGAAATTTGAGTCTATTATCAAGGTGGATTCCTAAGAATTTTCCCTCTGTTAGCTTTGTGATAGGTGATCCGTTTATCATTATGTTAAGAGGGACATCTGTAGCTCTGTTACCAAACTGAATGAAGTAGGTTTTGTCAATGTTTAGTGTAAGTTTGTTAGTCCTCATCCAGGTAGATATTTTCTGTAATTCGGTATTTACAGTATTGGCTAGTGTGACTGGGCTCGGGTGAGAGAAGACGTATGTAGTGTCATCTGCAAATAGAAGGAACACTGCAACAGGCCTACTGACCCATGCGGAGCAGGTCCATGTTTCCCCCCCTTCCGGATTAGACCAATGACCCCCCCCCCGGATTACCCCAATGACCCACCCAGTCTGGTCATCCCCACTCAAGGATGGAGCACTGTAGCAGACCCAGCAGCACAAGCTAGTCAGGTCCAACTCACACCCACCCACACCCACTCATGTATTTATCTAACCTATTTTTAAAACTACACAACGTTTTAGCCTCAATAACTGTACTCGGGAGTTTGTTCCAATCATCCATAACTCTATTACCATACCAGTGCTTTCCTATATCCTTCCTGAATCTGAATTTTTCCAACTTGAAACCATTGCTGCGAGTCCTGTCTTGGCTGGGAATTTTCAGCACGCTATTTACATCCCCTTTATTTATTCCTGTTTTCCATTTATACACGTCGATCATATCCCCCCTAATTCTACGCCTTTCTAGAGAGTGCAGATTCAGGGCCCTCAGTCTATCCTCATAGGGAAGATTTCTGATACATGGGATCATCTTTGTCATCCTCCTTTGTAAGTTTTCCAGAGCATTTATATCCATTCTGTAATACGGTGACCAGAACTGAGCAGCATAGTCTAAATGAGGCCTAACCAAGGATGTATAGAGTTGAAGAACAACCTGAGGACTTCTATTATTTATACTTCTAGATATGAAGCCAAGAATTCTGTTAGCTTTATTGCGAACACTAATGCACTGTTGTCTTGGTTTTAGATTACTGCTAACCAGAACTCCTAAATCCTTTTCGCAATCAGTAATATTAAGATCTACATTATTTAGTTTATATGTGGCATGGTTATTTAACTGTCCAACATTTAGAACTTTGCATTTGTCAATATTAAACTGCATCTGCCACTTCTCCGACCATTGCGTCAGTCTATTCAAATCATCCTGGAGTGCTCTAATGTCCTCATTAGAGTGAATTGGACGGCCTATTTTGGTGTCATCAGCAAATTTGCTTATGTCGCTATTTATTCCCTCATCTATGTCGTTTATGTAAATTGTGAACAACAACGGGTCCAACACTGACCCCTGAGGAACACCGCTTGTGACGTGCCCCCATTCTGATTTCTCCCCATTTATGCAAACTCTCTGCTGTCTATTTGTCAGCCATGCCTCTACCCAGGAAAAAATTTCTCCTCCTATTCCATGTGCCTTAAGTTTCCTCAATAGCCTCTGGTGTGGAACTCTATCAAAAGCCTTACTGAAGTCCATATACACAATATCATATTCATTACCATGATCTACCTCCTCAAATACCTTAGTGAAAAAAGTTAGTAAATTCGTAAGACAGGAACGCCCCTTTGTAAAACCATGCTGAGATTGTTAGGTAAGACACATATGCAACAGTTAGGTATGCATATGTGTCTTACCTAACAATCTGTCGGTATTTTATACCATTTTAATGTTCATGCTGAGATTCATTAATCAATCTGTGCCTGTCAAGATTGCTACGAATTGCTTCGGCAATTATTGATTCCATAAATTTTCCCACTATGGAGGTAAGGCTTATTGGTCTATAGTTCAAAGCCAAGGACCTGTCACCTGCCTCGTAAATAGATATTACATTTGCCATTTTCCACTTATTAGGCACTATGCCAGTTTGTAGTGATATGTTAAAAAGATTAGCCATAGGTATGCTAAGTTTCTCTTTACATTCCTTTAACACCCTTGCAAACAGTTCATCAGGGCCTGGGGATTTGTTGGGTTTTAGTTTCTCTATTTGTCTGAGGACCATGTCACAAGTTACCGCAATCGTATATAGTTTATTATCATCCTGTTCTAAGTAATCTATTATTTCAGGAATATCGCTCGTATTTTCCTGGGTGAAAACTGAGAGGAAGTAGGTATTTAGAATTTCACACATATCCTTATCACTGTCAGTGGGCCAATCTTGTCCCTAATCTTATTTCTGTATACCTGAAAGAACCATTTTTGGTTAGTCTTGGAATCCCTTGCGACCTTAGCCTCACAATCTCTTTTTGCTTTTCTTATTCCTTTCTTTATTTCTCTCTTTAGTTGAATATGTTGATTTCTTAACTGCCCATCCCCTCTTTTGATACGCCTATATATGCCTCTCTTTTGACCAATGAGATGTTTTAATTTATTGTTCATCCATTTGGGATCATTTTTGTTAGATCTAATTTCCCTACTTGGAACAAAAGTTGTCTGGGCAGCTAGAACTATGCTCTGAAAAACGTCATATTGGCAACCAAGATCACCTACCTGACCCATAGTCAGGACATCCCAATTTAGTCCACCCAAGTAATTTTTCAGTCCCATGAAGTCGGCCAAGCGAAAATCTGGGACAGAGATTTTATTGCAGTTATCTGGGTAATTCCATGATATATTGAAACTAAGTGATTTGTGATCACTTTCCCCAAGCTCATCATTAACCTCAAAATTATTAATTAGTGAATCTTTGTTGGTAAGAACCAAATCAAGCAGATTGCTTCCTCTAGTTGGTTCTGTCACAACCTGTTCTAAAAAGCAATCCTGAACCGTATCAAGAAAGTCACTAGACTCAAGATTTCCTGTCATATTGTTCCAATCAATTTGTCTAAAGTTAAAATCTCCCATTATCACAACATTTTCATATCTAGATGCCTTATGAATTTCGTCCCATAACAGCTTACTGCACTCCCTATCAAGGTTTGGGGGTCTATAAATCACACCCAAAATTAATTTGTCACGACCCTCGAGAAACTGAAGCCAAACTGATTCTGTGTTCGATGTTTCTAATCTTATATCATGTCTAAGACAACAATTTAAATTTTCTCTGACATACATCGCCACACCACCACCCTTCCTGTTGACCCTATCAGTGTGGAATAGTTTATAACCCTGTATGTTGCATTCAGAAGGCATTTCTCTATCTTTCAGGTTGAACCAGGTCTATGTTATACCAGTAATATCTATATTACCTACACTTGCAAGTAATTATAGCTCATCTATCTTATTTCTTAGACTCCTACTATTTGTATAGTAAACCTTAAGGGAGCTAGTCACTCGTTGCCCTCTACTAGCTCTCTTTGTTTGTTGATCAATTGATTTGCCCTTACTGGCAACTTTATTTTGAATATTGTCTTTTAAACATATCCCTGAGGTATCCCGGTAATAACTGCTGTTTTTTGACCCTAATGCTTCAGCCTGATTGTTTCCCACAAACACCCATACCTCTATAATCTATCAGTTTAAATTCCTAGACAAGTCATCATTTACCCTCTCAATTGAATTGGCTAATTCAACCACTCCATCCCCAGAGAGATGAACCCCATCCCTTGCATACATATAACGTTTGCCAAAGAAAAGGTCCGAGTTATCAATGAATGGGATTGCAAGTTCCTTGCAGTACCTTTCTAGCCAGCAATTTATACCAATTGCCCTAGACATCCATTCATTGCCCACTCCCTTTCTAGGCAAGATGCTACATATGACTGGGATTCCTCCCTTAGACCTAACTACTTCTATGGCTGACCTATACTTACCCAGCAGCTCAATGTAACTCGTAACTTACCTCCGCCTCATCAATGTAACTCGTAACTTACCTCCGCCTCATCAATGTAACTCGTAACTTACCTCCGCCTCATCAATGTAACTCGTCACTTACCTCCGCCTCATCAATGTAACTCGTAACTTACCTCCGCCTCATCAATGTAACTCGTAACTTACCTCCGCCTCATCAATGTAACTCGTAACTTACCTCCGCCTCATCAATGTAACTCATAACTTACCTCCGCCTCAACAATGTAACTCGTAACTTACCTCCGCCTCATCAATGTAACTCGTAACTTACCTCCGCTTACCTCCGCCTCATCAATGTAACTCATAAATGTAACTCGTAACTTACCTCCGCCTCATAAATGTAACTCGTAACTTACCTCCGCCTCATAAATGTAACTCGCAACTTACCTCCGCCTCATAAATGTAACTCGCAACTTACCTCCGCCTCATAAATGTAACTCGTAACTTACCTCCGCCTCATCAATGTAACTCGTAACTTACCTCCGCCTCATCAATGTAACTCGTAACTTACCTCCGCCTCATCAATGTAACTCGTAACTTACCTCCGCCTCATCAATGTAACTCGTAACTTACCTCCGCCTCATCAATGTAACTCGTAACTTACCTCCGCCTCATCAATGTAACTCGTAACTTACCTCCGCCTCATCAATGTAACTCGTAACTTACCTCCGCCTCATCAATGTAACTCGTAACTTACCTCCGCCTCATCAATGTAACTCGTAACTTACCTCCGCCTCATCAATGTAACTCGTAACTTACCTCCGCCTCATCAATGTAACTCGTAACTTACCTCCGCCTCATCAATGTAACTCGTAACTTACCTCCGCCTCATCAATGTAACTCGTAACTTACCTCCGCCTCATAAATGTAACTCGTAACTTACCTCCGCCTGATCAATGTAACTCGTAACTTACCTCCGCCTGATCAATGTAACTCGTAACTTACCTCCGCCTGATCAAAGTAACTCGTAACTTCCTTCTCCTCATCAATGTAACTCGTAACTTACCTCCGCCTCATCAATGTAACTCGTAACTTACCTCCGCCTCATCAATGTAACTCGTAACTTACCTCCGCCTCATCAATGTAACTCGTAACTTACCTCCGCCTCATCAATGTAACTCGTAACTTACCTCCGCCTCATCAATGTAACTCGTAACTTACCTCCGCCTCATCAATGTAACTCGTAACTTACCTCCGCCTCATCAATGTAACTCGTAACTTACCTCCGCCTCATCAATGTAACTCGTAACTTACCTCCGCCTCATCAATCAACTGTAACTTACCTCCGCCTCGTAACTTACCTCCGCCTCATCAATGTAACTCGTAACTTACCTCCGCCTCATCAATGTAACTCGTAACTTACCTCCGCCTCATCAAACTCGCCAATGTAACTCGTAACTTACCTCCGCCTCATCAATGTAACTCGTAACTTACCTCCGCCTCATCAATGTAACTCGTAACTTACCTCCGCCTCATCAATGTAACTCGTAACTTACCTCCGCCTCATCAATGTAACTCGTAACTTACCTCCGCCTCATCAATGTAACTCGTAACTTACCTCCGCCTCATCAATGTAACTCGTAACTTACCTCCGCCTCATCAATGTAACTCGTAACTTACCATCAATGTCTCGCCTCATCAATGTAACTCGTAACTTATCAATGTAACTCGTAACTTACCTCCATCAATGTAACCTCATCAATGTAACTCGTAACTTACCTCCGCCTGATCAATGTAACTCGTAACTTACCTCCGCCTCATCAATGTAACTCGTAACTTACCTCCGCCTGATCAATGTAACTCGTAACTTACCTCCGCCTCATCAATGTAACTCGTAACTTACCTCCGCCTCATCAATGTAACTCGTAACTTACCTCCGCCTCATCAATGTAACTCGTAACTTACCTCCGCCTCATCAATGTAACTCGTAACTTACCTCCGCCTCATCAATGTAACTCTCTTACCTCCGCCTATCAATGTAACTCGTAACTTACCTCCGCCTCATCAATGTAACTCGTAACTTACCTCCGCCTCATCAATGTAACTCGTAACTTACCTCCGCCTCATCAATGTAACTCGTAACTTACCTCCGCCTCATCAATGTAACTCGTAACTTACCTCCGCCTCATCAATGTAACTCGTAACTTACCTCCGCCTCATCAATGTAACTCGTAACTTACCTCCGCCTCATCAATGTAACTCGTAACTTACCTCCGCCTCATCAATGTAACTCGTAACTTACCTCCGCCTCATCAATGTAACTCGTAACTTACCTCCGCCTCATCAATGTAACTCGTAACTTACCTCCGCCTCATCAATGTAACTCGTAACTTACCTCCGCCTCATCAATGTAACTCGTAACTTACCTCCGCCTCATCAATGTAACTCGTAACTTACCTCCGCCTCATCAATGTAACTCGTAACTTACCTCCGCCTCATCAATGTAACTCGTAACTTACCTCCGCCTCATCAATGTAACTCGTAACTTACCTCCGCCTCATCAATGTAACTCGTAACTTACCTCCGCCTCATCAATGTAACTCGTAACTTACATCAATGTAACTCGTAACTTACCTCCGCCATCAATGTGACTCGTAACTTACCTCCGCCTCATCAATGTGACTCGTAACTTACCTCCGCCTCATCAATGTAACTCGTAACTTACCTCCGCCTCGTCAATGTAAGTCGTAACTTACCTCCGCCTCATCAATGTAACTCGTAACTTACCTCCGCCTCATCAATGTAACTCGTAACTTACCTCCGCCTCATCAATGTAACTCGTCATCAATGTAACTCGTAACTTACCTCCGCCTCATCAATGTAACTCGTAACTTACCTCCGCCTCATCAATGTAACTCGTAACTTACCTCCGCCTCATCAATGTAACTCGTAACTTACCTCCGCCTCAATGTCGTAACTTACTCGTAACTTACCTCCGCCTCATCAATGTAACTCGTAACTTACCTCCGCCTCATCAATGTAACTCGTAACTTACCTCCGCCTCATCAATGTAACTCGTAACTTACCTCAGCCTCATCAATGACACTCGTAACTTACATCAATGTAACTCGTAACTTACCTCCGCCTCATCAATGTAACTCGTAACTTACCTCCGCCTCATCAATGTAACTCGTAACTTACCTCCGCCTCATCAATTTAAATCGTAACTTACCTGCGCCTCATCAATGTAACTCGTAACTTACCTCCGCCTCATCAATGTAACTCGTAACTTACCTCCGCCTCATCACTGTAACTTACCTCCGCCTCATCAAACTCGTAACTTACCTCCGCCTCATCAATGTGACTCGTAACTTACCTCCGCCTCATCAATGTAACTCGTAACTTACCTCCGCCTCATCAATGTAACTCGTAACTTACCTCCGCCTCATCAATGTAACTCGTAACTTACCTCCGCCTCCGCCATCAATGTAACTCGTAACTTACCTCCGCCTCATCAATGTAATGTAACTTACTCGTAACGTACCTCCGCCTCATCACTGTGACTCGTAACTTACCTCCGCCTCATCAATGTAACTCGTAACTTACCTCCGCCTCATCAATGTAACTCGTAACTTACCTCCGCCTCATCAATGTAACTCGTAACTTACCTCCGCCTCATCAATGTAACTCGTAACTTACCTCCGCCTCATCAATGTAACTCGTAACTTACCTCCGCCTGATCAATGTAACTCGTAACTTACCTCCGCCTCATCAATGTAACTCGTAACTTACCTCCGCCTCATCAATGTAACTCGTAACTTACCTCCGCCTCATAAATGTAACTCGTAACTTACCTCCGCCTCATAAATGTAACTCGTAACTTACCTCCGCCTCATAAATGTAACTCGTAACTTACCTCCGCCTCATCAATGTAACTCGTAACTTACCTCCGCCTCATAAATGTAACTCGTAACTTACCTCCGCCTCATAAATGTAACTCGTAACTTACCTCCGCCTCATCAATGTAACTCGTAACTTACCTCCGCCTCATAAATGTAACTCGTAACTTACCTCCGCCTCATAAATGTAACTCGTAACTTACCTCCGCCTCATAAATGTAACTCGTAACTTACCTCCGCCTCATAAATGTAACTCGTAATCAATGTAACTCGTAACTTACCTCCGCCTCATCAATGTAACTCGTAACTTACCTCCGCCTCATCAATGTTACTCGTAACTTACCTCCGCCTCATCAATGTAACTCGTAACTTACCTCCGCCTCATCAATGTAACTCGTAACTTAACAATGTACTCGTAACTCTCCGCCTCATCAATGTAACTCGTAACTTACCTCCGTAACTCGTAACTTACCTCCGCCTCATAAATGTAACTCGTAACTTACCTTCGCCTCATCAATGTAACTCGTAACTTACCTCCGCCTCATCAATGTAACTCGTAACTTACCTCCGCCTGATCAATGTAACTCGTAACTTACCACCGCCTCATCAATGTAACTCGTAACTTACCTCCGCCTCATCAATGTAACTCATAACTTACGTCCGCCTCATCAATGTAACTCGTAACTTATCTCCGCCTCATAAATGTAAATCGTAACTTACCTCCGCCTCATCAATGTAACTCATAACTTACCTCCGCCTCATCAATGTAACTCGTAACTTACCTCCGCCTCATCAAACTCGTAACTCGTAACTCGTAACTTACCTCCGCCTCATCAATGTAACTCGTAACTTACCTCCGCCTCATCAATGTAACTCGTAACTTACCTCCGCCTCATCAATGTAACTCGTAACTTACCTCCGCCTCATAAATGTAACTCGTAACTTACCTCCGCCTCATAAATGTAACTCGTAACTTACCTCCGCCTCATAAATGTAACTCGTAACTTACCTCCGCCTCATAAATGTAACTCGTAACTTACCTCCGCCTCATAAATGTAACTCGTAACTTACCTCCGCCTCATCAATGTAACTCGTAACTTACCTCCGCCTCATCAATGTAACTCGTAACTTACCTCCGCCTCATCAATGTAACTCGTAACTTACCTCCGCCTCATCAATGTAACTCGTAACTTACCTCCGCCTCATCAATGTAACTCGTAACTTACCTCCGCCTCATCAATGTAACTCGTAACTTACCTCCGCCTCATCAATGTAACTCGTAACTTACCTACGCCTCATCAATGTAACTCGTAACTTACCTCCGCCTCATCAATGTAACTCGTAACTTACCTCCGCCTCATCAATGTAACTCGTAACTTACCTCCGCCTCATCAAACTCGTAACTCCGCCTCATCAAACTCGTAACCTCCGCCTCATCAATGTAACTCGTAACTTACCTCCACCTCCTCAATGTAACTCGTAACTTACCTCCGCCTCATCAATGTAACTCGTAACTTACCTCCGCCTCATCAATGTAACTCGTAACTTACCTCCGCCTCATCAATGTAACTCGTAACTTACCTCCGCCTCATCAATGTAACTCGTAACTTACCTCCGCCTCATCAATGTAACTCGTAACTTACCTCCGCCTGATCAATGTAACTCGTAACTTACCTCCGCCTCATCAATGTACTTACTCGTAACTTACCTCCGCCTCATCAATGTAACTCGTAACTTACCTCCGCCTCATCAATGTAACTCGTAACTTACCTCCGCCTCATCAATGTAACTCGTAACTTACCTCCGCCTCATCAATGTAACTCGTAACTTACCTCCGCCTCATCAATGTAACTCGTAACTTACCTCCGCCTCATCAATGTAACTCGTAACTTACCTCCGCCTCATCAATGTAACTCGTAACTTACCTCCGCCTCATCAATGTAACTCGTAACTTACCTCCGCCTCATCAATGTAACTCGTAACTTACCTCCGCCTCATCAATGTAACTCGTAACTTACCTCCGCCTCATCAATGTAACTCGTAACTTACCTCCGCCTCATCAATGTAACTCGTAACTTACCTCCGCCTCATCAATGTAACTCGTAACTTACCTCCGCCTCATCAATGTAACTCGTAACTTACCTCCGCCTCATCAATGTAACTCGTAACTTACCTCCGCCTCATCAATGTAACTCGTAACTTACCTCCGCCTCATCAATGTAACTCGTAACTTACCTCCGCCTCATCAATGTAACTCGTAACTTACCTCCGCCTCATCAATGTAACTCGTAACTTACCTCCGCCTCATCAATGTAACTCGTAACTTACCTCCGCCTCATCAATGTAACTCGTAACTTACCTCCGCCTCATCAATGTAACTCGTAACTTACCTCCGCCTCATCAATGTAACTCGTAACTTACCTCCGCCTCATCAATGTAACTCGTAACTTACCTCCGCCTCATCAATGTAACTCGTAACTTACCTCCGCCTCATCAATGTAACTCGTAACTTACCTCCGCCTCATCAATGTAACTCGTAACTTACCTCCGCCTCATCAATGTAACTCGTAACTTACCTCCGCCTCATCAATGTAACTCGTAACTTACCTCCGCCTCATCAATGTACTTACTCGTAACTTACCTCCGACCATCTGTCCATTTAACTTTGCTTACCATTACTTAATTTTAGTCCCTTTTATATTTTCTCCTTTATTTTAGCTTTATATAACTATCCTAGTTTATATATCCACAACTGTTAAAATAATCAAGGTGCTATTCTCAGGTGCTAAAGTAGAATAAGCTCACAATCTTGCCATTATATTCCAAAGCTCATTTATTCACAACCTATATTAGTCCCTTTTTATTATAATTTTAAACTATAATTATAACTTTAAAAAATTACCTTTATAGTACTACCTACTATCATATTCCCAAGCACTATTATATGATCATCACTTTATTTGTATTAGTCCCTTAGCTCATTATTTTACATTTGTTAAATAATTCAGGTGCTATTTTTTAGCTTAAGACTATTTACTTTGTTTTATACTTAATTCTAACTATAGATTCACTACAAATCTTATGATTACAAGCATTGATCCTGATACCAACCTCTTATTTAATGACTTAAATGAATCAAACAGTTACTGTAATTACTACACTGCAGAACAATCAAAGGCACTTCTCAGTGCCAACAACAACATAACTATCTTTAACTACAATATCAGATCATTAAGCAAGCATTACGATGACCTCATAGCATTACTAAATTCCTTACATGCCAATATGTCCATCATTACACTAACTGAAACCTGGCTAAAGCCTGATAGTACAGATGTCTATGCCATTCCTGGTTACACAGCCATACACAACTGTAGGCCAGACCAACAAGGGGGTGGCACAGCCATATACTACTCAGACCAACTAGAATGTATCACTAATACTTGCACAAGGGATGAACATGGGGAATATATAATAGCTAAATTCAAATCCAAATACCTACAAAAACCTCTCACATTGATAAACATCTACAGAGTTCCACAGTCAAACATTAGCCAATTTAGTCAAAATCTAGGAAGTATGATAACTGATGCACGCATGAACAAAGATCACTTACTACTCTCAGGTGACTTCAATATAAATCTCCTGCAAGACCAGGACCCACACGTTACTGAATTCACAAACACAATGAGTAACTGTATGATACTACCAACAGTAACAAAACCTACAAGAGTTACAGAGACTAGTGTTTCCCTACTTGACCACATCTGGACCAACACCATATCCCCTTTAAAATCAGGCATAATTACAGATAATACCACAGACCACTACCCTACTTTCCTCATAACAACTCTTGGTAAACTACCCCAAGACACTACTAAAGTCACCTTCAGACTTCACAATGAGGCAGCCATTAATAACTTCGCAACAGCATTAGCAAACATTGATTGGCACACTGAGCTAGAAATCTATACAGATATTGACGAATGTATTAATAATTTTCTAAAAAAGACCCAATACCTCTATAACAAGCACTGCCCTAAAAAAACTAAACAGATGACAGCAAAGAGACTGAACAGTCCCTGGCTAACACCCAGCATTCTCAAATCCATAAATACAAAACACCAATATGAAAAACAGTACAGAATGGGTCACATAACCAGAGACCAAACAAAACGTTACTCGTCAATCCTAACCAGCCTGATAAGAAGGGCAAAAAAATTGTATTATGAGAACAGATTATCCAACTTACGAGGTGATATAAAAAAGACCTGGAAAACACTATCTGAAATTCTGGGAACAAAAAAGATATCACGAAATAGCGAAATAAAATTAGCAAAATCAGATGAACCCCAACTCCCACCAACAGAAACAGCAAACAGACTCAATGATTTCTTCTCCACTATAGGACAAAACCTTGCCCATAAAATCCCAAGCTCAGATACCCCACCAAATAACTACCTCACCGGCAACTACCCGAACACACTGTTCCTAGCTCCGACTAACCCATACGAAGTCTCCCTTATTATCAATGCACTAAAAAACAAGGCAGGAGATTTAAGTACCTTACCACCCTTTATATATAAAAAAGTGTCACAAGTGCTATCTCCAATCATTGCAACACTCTTTAACAAATCCATTGAATCCTCCACCTTCCCTACAGTACTCAAAATAGCAAGGGTCACCCCGATCCACAAAGGAGGAGACCAAACAGAGTTGAATAACTATAGGCCAATATCCAACTTACACCCTCTCTCAAAAATCTTTGAAAAACTAATTCATAAACGAATCTACTCCTACCTTATCTCCCAGAACATACTCAACCCCTGCCAATTTGGATTCAGGCCTAATAAAAATACTAATGATGCTATTATACACATGCTAGAACATATATACACTGCAATAGAGAAAAAAGAAGTCCCACTGGGGATCTTCATTGACTTACGTAAAGCTTTTGATACAGTTGACCATGACTTGCTCCACGTAAAATTGTCACACTATGGTATAAGAGGGCACTCCCTCAATTACCTCAAGTCATACCTCAGCAACAGAAGCCAATATGTGTACGCAAATGGGGCAAACTCTTCTGCGCAACCAATTACAGTTGGTGTCCCACAGGGAAGTGTCCTTGGCCCTCTTCTCTTTCTCCTATACATAAATGACCTTCCAAATGCTTCGCAATTACTCAAACCCACACTATTTGCAGATGACACTACATACGTCTTCTCTCACCCGAGCCCAGTCACACTAGCCAATACTGTAAATACCGAATTACAGAAAATATCTACCTGGATGAGGACTAACAAACTTACACTAAACATTGACAAAACCTACTTCATTCAGTTTGGTAACAGAGCTACAGATGTCCCTCTTAACATAATGATAAACGGATCACCTATCACAAAGCTAACAGAGGGAAAATTCTTAGGAATCCACCTTGATAATAGACTCAAATTTCATACACATATACAACAAATTTCTAAGAAAATTTCCAAGACTGTAGGCATACTATCGAAGATACGGTACTATGTTCCACAGTCAGCCCTCCTGGCCCTATATCACTCTCTTATTTACCCCTATCTCACCTATGGAATTTGTGCATGGGGCTCAACAACAGTTAACCATCTCAGACCACTAATTACCCAACAAAAGGCTGCAGTTAGAATGATAACAAATTCTCACTACAGGCAGCACACTCCACCAATATTCAATACACTAAACCTACTCACCATACAAAACATCCATACTTATTACTGCACCTATTACATACATAGAACACTTAACTCTGATATTAACCCTCCCCTCAAACATCTCCTTGCCAACCTCAACAGAACACATGACCATAACACAAGGCACAGATCACTCTTTGATGTTCCTCGTGTTCATCTCACACTATGCAAAAACTCAATGCACATAAAAGGCCCTAAAATCTGGAATTCATTACCTGTAAATATAAAAGAAACACTTCCTGTTTATAAATTCAAGTCTCTACTCAAAGATCACTTACTCACCCAAAACCAAATAAATACTGAATAACTGAACCTTATAAATTGTATATCTTAAATGTTTCTCACAATTATATCACATAAATGTTAAACCTAAAACCCAATCTAACTTTATTATTTTTTTAAATACACTACCTAACAGAATCCTTCATATGACCTGTC
>NC_091353.1:17709221-17761721 GCF_038502225.1 Cherax quadricarinatus
GATGGTTGGTCAGGGGTTGGGAAGCCATGACCATGTTGGTGGATGTTGTCTTGATCACTGAAGAACCATCCAGAGTTTTGGTAACTGTGTCGGCAGAAGCTGACTCATTGTGGTCGTCTGTGATTGTCCTGAGATCACTTGTTGGTTGGTTAATGATATATCGGCCGAGTCTCTTTAAGAACATAAGAAAGAAGGAACACTGCAGCAGGTCTACTGGCCTATACTTGGCAAGTCCTTCTCAGGCTAAACCTATTAACAAATATATTCGCCCAACCCATTACCAGTGTTACCCAAGGAATAAGCTTTGATTTTTTCCATCACAGCCTGGGAACGATGATATCAAAGACGATGTCAGCCTCGTTGTCGGTGAGACAGAGACGATAAAGGCGCCCTTGACAGTGAAAATACTGAGAGTGAAGACTGTTCTGCAGGGTAGCAACCAGGGCAACATTTGTAAGGTTGTTGGTGGTACAACAGAGTGTTGTAACTTTCACACGTTGATCCAGCACTGTGGTGAACACCACCAGACAACAGTGCCTTGGTGGTTCATATTCCTCTTAACAGAACCACATAGATAACTGGTAGAAGAGAGCTTCGCTACGGGTGTGAGGAGAGGACAGCAGAAGTGCGCCTGAGACAGAGGCCGCCCAACTTTTTGGGGGTATTACCCCAAAATAGTATAGAGGGAAATTCCTCACTCAACTTGAAAGTCTACATAATAATTTTATTTACATATATTGAGTCTTCACCCCCCCCCCCGTAGATTTTCATTTTTACCCCATTTGGGGTAATATACCCCGGTTCCCCAACCTACCCAAGGTGCAAGTGATATAATGTTTGTCAGGAAACAGGACAAGTGACGCGGGTCTTAGTCATATTATGTAAATATTATGTAAATTTATTAATCTACAAACATTGTAGCAGTTCTTTTATATTTATATTAAGTAATGTGAGGTTGGTGTTATAATCTACATTGTGAAAAATAATGTGTAGACTTGTGTACACTCAAGAGTGAAGATGTGAGGACACAGTTGCAAGTTGAGGGAGACGTGCAGTGGATAGGATACTTGGGATTTTTTTTCTCATCTCCAGTAGAGTGGTTGAGCTGTGGAATGTATTGAAAGAGGAATTAGTGTCTTTTCCAGATGTTGACCCGGCTCCTATTGGCCGGGTCACCAGCTGGAAAAGACCAGGACCGGGACGTGTACCGGCGGATCATTCAACTTCCAGTGAGTGTTGTAAGCACTGGAGGCTTTTAGAAATGATTTGATAAAGTATTGTAGACGCGACGCAAGGCGCATAACTCTCCTGCACACACACACACACACGGGGCCAGGAGATTGGACTCGACCCCTGCAACCTCAACTAGGTGAGTACACACACACACACATACCCATACACACACACAGTAGAGACACCGCGTGCGCTAGTCACACCTTCCGTGCTCCGCGAATATAAGGGTTTTTGAGGACTACCCAAGTGTACTGCAAGGGTCACTAAGTGTGTCAGGGTAGTGAACGATCCTTGAAGCGATTTACAATTTGCCTGAGCCACATAAGTGTGGGGAGAGCCACAATTTTATAAGTTAACTAGAAGGTGATACTTGGTGGCACGTTCAGACTGGGCAGGCCTAATGTGTTCCAGGCGACGTTGTCGCGTGTCACCCATGAAAGATAATAAAGTGAAACAAATGTGTGACCAGTGAAAAAAATACAGTGAATACTGTACATTATGTATTGAGAAGAAACGGAGGTGGATTTATGCCAGGACGTCACATCGAGCTGGACAGTCTACAGGCTGCTACAAGCTGCTACAGGCTGCATTGTAAGTCCAAGGTTTCCAGGCATTTCTTCTGGTCTCAGCTGTGGGAGACCTATCATGTCTCTCAGTTTATAGGGAGACCTACCTGGAGTTTACCTGGAGAGAGTTCCGGGGGTCAACGCCCCCGCGGCCCGGTCTGAGACCAGGCCTCCTGGTGGATCAGAGCCTGATCAACCAGGCTGTTGCTGCTGGCTGCACGCAAACCAACATACGAGCTACAGCCCGGCTGATCAGGAACTGACTTTAGTCAAAGTATTAAACCTGTTCCCCTTCAGTCTATTTCAGCACCAGGTGAACCCTTCAGCAAGCTGGTAGTAGATGTACTTGGTCCATTCCCAAGAACCAAACTGGGAAATGATTATTTACTCACAAATATTTGCTCCACTACCAGGTACCTGGAAGCAGTCCCTCTACATAAGATAACAGCTCGTGTAGTCTTAAGGGCTTTGATGAAGTTCTTTTTCCATGTTGGTTTTCCTCAAGCAGTGCAAAAAGACCAAGGGCCTAACTTTACCTCAGTCTTTTAGAAATGTTTTGAAGGGATTAAAAGTAGAGCCTCAGTGTTCAACTGTGTATCACTCTCCATCTCAAGGGGAAATAGAGAAATTACATCAAACACTCAAGACAATGATGCAAGCCTATGGTATAGACAATACTAACAACTGGGATGAGAGGATCCCTTTCTTTGTATTTGCTGAGTGGGGAAGCAATCTGGAATCTCTGAGCTATTTAGCTATTTGAGCTGTTTGGCTCGTATGAGGTGGATGGTAACAGTGAACGTGCCCATCAACCAGACCAGGATGATGATGTGGGACCATAATGTGGACCATGATACTCTAAAGGCTGGAGAGGAAGTGCTGATACTGGAGCCAATTCATGTGAAAATCTGTATGGCAAGTTGCTCTGAGCTAAACATGTTGTGGGGGAAGTTCCCAGGGGTTAGATATAAAACCCACACACCTGAGCAGAAAGAAAATGAGTATAATGTACACAGTAACCGGTTAAAGGGTTTGAAGTTATGTCAAAAGTTCAGAGAGGCCAATGTTTTAATGGAATATAAAGGGCTGCAAAACAATAATCTGTATTTAATACCAAAAGTGTATTTAAGAAATAACATGTGTGTAAAAGATTTTGGGAAATGCATGCTTGGTTTTAATGAGAAAAATGTTGGAGAGTTGGCTCAGCCACCTTGGAACTTTATAAAAGTTTGGGATGTCAGTAATGGGGAAAAGTTGAAACTCCATGAGGAAATTGTTAAGGAAGCTGAACCAATTCAACAATTTTTGTGTGGGAAAAATCTGTATGAAAAATTGGAGATGGAGGAAGAAGTGAAATTCTTGCAACACCAGTTTGTAGTGCTTAGTGAGAGTCAGTGGGCATTCCCATGCTTCATGGTTCCCAAATTAGATGGCACCCTGGGCATAAACACTGACTACCACAAAGTACATTTAACAACTAAGGTTTACAGGATTAGAAAGATTGATACTTATGCACTAAGAGATGCAAACATTTTAAATAAACTAAAATATAGGGCAGGAAGATGTGATTTCCATGGCCTGTGTTCCAGTACCATTTTAATGAGTGTAATGCAAATTGTGTTCATTGTGTGTTTAAAATTTGTGTGTGAGATGGAACGTGATGGTATTTGTGTAAACTTGATGTATCCAACCTGGGTGCAAAGAGATGTCTTTGGTGTTTGTTGTTGTACTGCGAGAGGTTGCAGAACTGTTACTATCTATGAGCAACCTTCTAAATTTAAATGTCAACATTTTACCACAGGAAAGAAAATTTTCATTTTGGGGCTGGCTATTCAGCATTTGTACATGTCTCAGGATCTATTCATCCTGTTCCTGCGTATGGTGACTAGAAACTAGACTCTTAAAATGGGCTTTGTTCCTACAGCCTTTTAATTTGGAAGTTAAATATATAAAATGCTCAGAGAATGTGGTTGCTGATGCTCTCTCTAGATGTTTCATGTAGATGCATGGTGCGTACTTTGTACATAGTGTTTGTCATGTGCTGACCTTGTTGCTTTTGCAGTGGTGAACTCTCGGCGAGCCTGAGTACTCTCTACCAGCCATCTGACTGTGAAGGAGTCGAGTCGGAGCCAAAAGTGTGACGAGGGTCAGTGTATATGTAAATGTGAGTTGACGCAGTGGTTAACAACCTTCGGTAACATGAGACGTTCAGGAAGGTATGTGATGTTGTGTCTTGGTGTGTTCTATATACAAAACGGCCCGACGATTTGCCTTTGTGGTCCCTTGGACCCCTCCATGTTCTATGTCAGCCTCCTCTTCATAAGTTTGGAGGATCTGTGTGGAGTGGGACCTTGGAAGATGGGCTTGAGTGCCTGACCATGTTAAGGATCGTGAGTGTTGACTGGAAGTCTCACTGTTTGGTTCGGCCACCAAGTGAGAGACACCTTGACATGTTTTGTGAAGTTTCCTGCCTGGTGTACACCTGACTGCTCTGAGTTTGGCTCTACTCTCGTCTCCTGATCAGGAAGATGCCACCCTGGAGTACCAGTTGCTTGCTGGATTACCGCAGCAGAGGCACAGGCCTGTTGGTGCAGCCTTTCACAGTGGACATTGTGTGCAATTCTTGCATCGTAATGTGTATTGTTTTTAAAAGCCACTAAAATTGTAAATAGTTACACCCTTGAGTATATGGGTATGGTTAAAATGCTTTTCTAAAAACTTCTGCAATATGTTGTAAATAACAGTAAAGTGAAAAGTAGTTATGGTGCTGGGAAATATGTAGCATTTCTAGTAGTCTTGCTTACCGCCTTCAGACTTAAGCAATATACTTTTTACTAGCCATATCCTGAGGGGACACGGCTAGCTTTTGTGAGACTTCGTCTGGAGGTGGGGGTGTTATGTGGCTATAGGACCCAACATGTATTTATAAATAACAGTTACTCTGGAATACCTAATTATATTGAATTGATGGGGACTTTGCTCTAAATGTCAGAAGGACTGATCACCCTTATGACTGAGAGGCAGCTGGGTCAAGCCTATTTTTCTCAATATAATAGGTTATACTATAGACACACAAACACACAATTTAAATAAGTAGTTTATAAAGTTGTATTTCTTTTGTAAAAGTAAAATTAAGGTGTGGTAGAATTGTGGTAACTGGAGAATTGTGCTTGACAACAGACTTTTGTTTTGGTGGGTGTGGGAGGAGCTGAGCTAGGATCCTCCCCTCTCTCTCTCTCTCTCTCTCTCTCTCTCTCTCTCTCTCTCTCTCTCTCTCTCTCTCTCTCTCTCTCTCTCTCTCTCTCTCTCTCTCTCTCTTCTTTTGTTGACATGGAGGTGGCAGGACCTCTGGGTCCTTTTTTCTATCTTTTTGGGGCATTATGTGTGCTCCAGGGGTGAGTTTTTATAACTTAAGTTGTGGCCACCATACCCAGGGTGAATAAAGTGTGTCAAAACACTGGTTAGCCCAGAGTTAGTCAAGAAGAGAGAAGGACAAAGTTGCTGAGATGCACCATGTGGGAGAACAGCTAAGGAGTGTGTAGATTTTTGTTTTGAATATGTGAGGCTGTGATTGTATCTTCTGTACATATCTATTTAGAATACAGTTATATTTTTATAGTTGTAGTTTACATAACCTGTGAAGAGGGCTGGTGAAAAGATATCAGAGACACTGAGGATGATCAGTCATGATGTAAGTATTACCCCTAGACAGATAAGGCCATTAAGTAAAAGCTACCCCACACTAGAACATGTAGTGAGAACCTTACTATCAAAGTAATAAGACATACCAACGTAACAAACACACACACACAAAACACACACACACAACACACACACACGACACACACACACGACACACACACACACACACACACACACACACACACACACACACACACACACACACACACCACACACACACACACACATACACACAACACACACACACACACAACACACACACACAACACACACACACACAACACACATACACATACACCCACACAAAGGACCTAAGAAAACAAGGAGATCAGTCGAAGAGCCAGAAACGAATATGCACAGATAAGGAGGGAGGCCCAGCAACAGTACGAAAATGACATAGCATCGAAAGTCAAGTCTGACCCGAAACTGCTGTTTAGCCATATTAGGAGAAAGACGACAGTCAAAGACCAGGTGATCAGGCAGAGGAAAGAAGGTGGAGAACTCACAAGAAACGATCAAGACGTATGTGTGTATGTCATCCAACAAGTGCTGGATGACATAACACACAACTGAGGATGAGGTGAAGAAGCTGCTAAGTGACCTTGATACCTCAAAGGCAATGGGACCGGACATCTACCCGTGGGTCCTCAGGGAGGGATCAGATATACTGTGTGTGCCATTAACCACAGTCTTCAACACATCCCTCGAACGAGAGAGAGGGGTGGGTTGATTGCATTTTCTTGGACTGCAAGAAGGCCTTCGACACAGTTCCTCACAAGAGACTAGTGCAGAAACTAGAGGATCAGGCGTGTATAAGAGGAAGGGCACTGCAATGGATCAGAGAATACCTGACAGGGAGGCAGCAACAAGTCATGGTACGTGATGAGGTATCACAGTGGGCACCTGTGACGAGCGGGGTCCCACAGGGGTCGGTCCTAAGACCAGTGCTAATTTTAGTATATGTGAATGACATGATTGAAGGGATAGACTCAGAGGTGTCCCTGTTTGCAGATGATGTGAAGTTAATGAGGAGAATCAAAACAGATGAGGGTCAGGCAGGACTTCAAAGAGACCTGGACAGGCTGGACACGTGGTCCAGCAACTGGCTTCTTGAATTCAATCCTGCCAAGTGCAAAGTCATGAAGATCGGAGAAGGGCAAAGAAGACCGCAGACAGAGTATAGGCTAGGTGGCCAAAGACTGCAAACCTCGCTCAAGAAGAAAGATCTTGGGGTGACCATAACACCGAGCATGTCTCCGGAGGCACACATCAACCAGATAACTGCTGCAGCATATGGGCGCCTGGCAAACCTGAGAATAGCATTCCGATACATTAGTAAGGAATCGTTCAAGACACTGTACACTGTGTACGTCAGGCCCATACTGGAGTATGCAGCACCAATCTGGAACCCACATCTGATCAAGCACGTCAAGAAATTAGAGAAAGTGCAAAGGTTTGCAACAAGGCTAGTTCCAGAGCTCAGGGGTATGTCCTACGAAGAAAGGTTGAGGGAAATCGGACTGACGACACTGGAGGACAGGAGGGTCAGGGGAGACATGATAACGACATACAAAATACTGCGTGGAATAGATAAGGTAGACAGAGACAGGTTGTTCTGGAGAGGGGACACAGAAACAAGGGGTCACAACTGGAAGCTGAGGACTCAGACGAGTCAGAGAGATTTTAGGAAGTATTTCTTCAGTCATAGAGTCGTCAGGAAGTGGAATAGCCTAGCAAGTGGGGTAGTGGAGGCAGGAACCATACATAGCTTTAAGACGAGGTATGACAAAGCTCAGGAAGCAGAGAGAGAGAAGACCTAGTAGCGATCAGTGAAGAGGCGGGGCCAGGAGCTGAGTCTCGACCCCTACAACCACAATTAGGTGAGTACAATTAGGTGAGTACACTCACACACACACACACACATACACATACACACACACACACACACACACACACACACACACACACACACATACACATACACATACACACACACACACACACACACACACACACACATACACATACACACACACACACACACACACACACACACACACATAGCTGGGTGCAGGTGGAGAGGGTGATAGGTCAAATGCAGAGGCACAACCATGCTACCAAGAGCCACTGGAAAAAACATGGGAGAAAATGACCATGTACAGACAGGAACCAGAGTCACACAGGGAGAGGCAATGGGAGGAGGAAAGGGCAAAATCAGTGTTTATCCATGGGCTTCGGGAGAGAGAAGAAAAGACACACTGAAAGACGGCAGGAAGAAAGAAAGGAGATTGGGAAAATCATCACGGAAATAGGGGGAGAAGACATGGACGTGATTGTAAATTTTCAGAGAATAGGGGGGTACTTGAAGGGGAGAAACCGACCGATCAAGCTGATTCTCAAGACAGAAACAGTGAGGAACAGGATCCTCCAAGAGAAGCCAAGGTTGAAAAACTCGGAAGAGTACAAGAAGGTGTTCCTAGACAGAGACAGAACACAAACAGAGAGACAGCAGCTGAGGGAGAGGACAAAAAAGCAAAAGGAGATAGGAAAGGAGACAAGGATGGAACCAGCAGAGGTCAGTCAGAGCAGAACAGAGAAGCAAGGGCAAGCACACACACAACTATCCTCAGAACCCCACAACCTATCACACCATCCCAACACAAACTACAATTCATACCCACAGCTTCCACCCAACCCCCAATCATAGAATCCCACAGTATGCTACCAGGTCACCCACCCCCACAGGCCCCCCAAACCACAGTATTGGAAAGGAAACTGAAGGTATGGTACACAAACGCTGATGGAATAACAAACAAGTGGGAGTAGTGGCACGAAAGAGTCAAAGAGACATCACCGGACATCATAGCGATCACAGAAACCAAACTTACAGGTATGATAACAGATGCCATCTTTCCAACGGGATACCAGATCCTGAGGAAAGACAGAAGGAACAGGGGGGTGGAGGAGTGGCATTGCTGATCACACACCGATGGCATTTTGATGAGCTGGAGAGAGGAGACAGCGGAGAAGTAAGTGATTACATAGCGGGAACGCTTCACTCTGGAGGTCCCAAGGTGGTAATAGCAGTGATGTATAACCCACCACAGAACAGCAGGAGACCAGGGCATGAGTATGACGAGAGCAGTAGAGCGATGGTTGACACACTGGCTGCAGTGGCCAGAAGAGCTCATGCATGAAGGGCAAAGCTCCTGATCATGGGCGACTTTAACCACAAGGAGATCGACTGGAAGAACTTGGAGCCACATGGGGGTCAAGATACATGGAGGGCTAAGATGATGGAGGTGGTACTGGAAAACTTCATGTACCAACACGTAAGGGACACTACAAGAGAGAGAGGAGAGGATGAGCCAGCAAGACTAGACTTACTATTCACCTTGAGCAGTGCAGATATTGAGGACATCACATATGAAAGATCCCTTGGGGCCAGCGATCATGTGGTTTTGAGCTTCGAATACACAGTAGAGCTACAAGTGGAGCGGGAAGCAGGAAGGCCAGGACGAATGAAACCAAACTACAGGAAAGGGGACTACACGGGAATGAGGAACTTCCTGAACGAGGTTCAGTGGGACAGAGAACTGGCAGGGAAGCCAGTTAATGAGATGATGGAATATGTAGCAACAATGTGTAAGGAGGCTGAAGAGAGGTTTGTACCCAAGGGAAACAGGAATAATGAAAAAGCCAGGATGAGCCCATGGTTCACCCAAAGGTGCAAGGAGGCAAAAACCAAGTGTGCTAGGGAATGGAAGAAATATAGAAGGCAAAGGACCCAGGAGAATAAGGAGAGCAGTCGTAGAGCCAGAAACGAATATGCACAGATAAGAAGGGAGGCCCAACGACAATATGAAAACGACATAGCAGCGAAAGCCAAATCTGACCCGAAGCTGTTATACAGCCACATCAGGAGGAAAACAACAGTCAAGGACCAGGTAATCAGGCTAAGGAAGGAAGGAGGAGAGACAACAAGAAATAACCGTGAAGTATGTGAGGAACTCAACAAGAGATTCAAAGAAGTGTTCACAGAGGAGACAGAAGGAGCTCCAGAGGGACGGAGAGGTGTGGCACATCACCAGGTGCTGGACACGGTACACACAACCGAGGAAGAAGTGAAGAGGCTTCTGAGTGAGCTAGATACCTCAAAGGCAATGGGGCCAGATAACATCTCTCCATGGGTCCTGAGAGAGGGAGCAGAGGCGCTATGTGTACCCTTAACAACAATATTCAATACATCTATTGAAACAGGGAGATTGCCTGAGGCATGGAAGACAGCAAATGTAGTCCCAATCTTTAAAAAAGGAGACAGACATGAAGCACTAAACTACAGACCAGTGTCACTGACATGTATAGTATGCAAAGTCATGGAGAAGATGTCAGAAGAAGAGTGGTGGAACACCTAGAAAGGAATGATCTCATCAACAGCAGCCAACATGGTTTCAGGGACGGGAAATCCTGTGTCACAAACCTACTGGAGTTCTATGACAAGGTAACAGCAGTAAGACAAGAGAGAGAGGGGTGGGTGGATTTCATTTTCTTGGATTACAAGAAGGCGTTTGACACAGTACCACACAAGAGATTAGTGCAAAAACTGGAGGACCAAGCAGGTATAACAGGGAAGGCACTAAATTGGATCAGGGAATATTAGTCAGGAAGACAGCAGCGAGTAATGGTACGTGGCGAGGTGTCAGAGTGGGCACCTGTGACCAGCGGGGTCCCACAGGGGTCAGTCCTAGGACCAGTGCTGTTTCTGGTATTTGTGAACGACATGACAGAAGGAATAGACTCTGAGGTGTCACTGTTTGCAGATGACGTGAAGTTGATGAGAATAATTCATTCGATCGAAGACAAGGCAGAACTACAAAGGTATTTGGACAGGCTGCAGACCTGGTCCAGCAATTGGCTCCTGGAGTTCAATCCCACCAAGTGCAAAGTCATGAAGATTGGGGAAGGGCAAAGAAAACCGCAGACGGAGTACAGTCTAGGGGGCCAGAGACTACAAACCTCACTCAAGGAAAAAGATCTTGGGGTGAGTATAACACCAGGCACATCTCCTGAAGCGCACATCAATCAAATAACTGCTGCAGCATATGGGCGCCTGGCAAACCTCAGAACAGCATTCCGACATCTTAATAAGGAATCATTCAGGACCCTGTACACCGTGTACGTTAGGCCCATATTGGAGTATGCGGCACCAGTTTGGAACCCACACCTAGCCAAGCACGTAAAGAAACTAGAGAAAGTGCAAAGGTTTGCAACAAGACTAGTCCCAGAGCTAAGAGGTATGTCCTACGAGGAGAGGTTAAGGGAAATCAACCTGACGACACTGGAGGACAGGAGAGATAGGGGGGACATGATAACGACATACAAAATACTGAGAGGAATTGACAAGGTGGACAAAGACAGGATGTTCCAGAGATGGGACACAGTAACAAGGGGACACAGTTGGAAGCTGAAGACACAGATGAATCACAGGGATGTTAGGAAGTATTTCTTCAGCCACAGAGTAGCCAGTAAGTGGAATAGTTTGGGAAGCGATGTAGTGGAGGCAGGATCCATACATAGCTTTAAGCAGAGGTATGATAAAGCTCACGGCTCAGGGAGAGTGACCTAGTAGCGATCAGTGAAGAGGCAGGGCCAGGAGCTCGGACTCGACCCCCGCAACCTCAACTAGGTGAGTACAACTAGGTGAGTACACACGCACGCACGCACGCACGCACGCACGCACGCACGCACGCACGCACACACGCACGCACGCACGCACGCACGCACGCACATCAGAATATATACAATATGCACATTTTTATTGTTTGAATTTATGACTGTTGTATATTTTTAATTTTATTAATGACTTAGTTACACATGTTGTTGACTCAGTGTATTATGTTTATGTGTTAATATGTTGTTGTGTTAGGTCAGTTATGTAGCAATGTTAATGTTTATGTTGTAGTTATGTAGCAACATTAATGTTTATGTTGTAGTTATGTAGCAACATTAATGTTTATGTTGTAGTTATGTAGCAACATTAATGTTTATGTTGTAGTTATGTAGCAACATTAATGTTTATGTTGTAGTTATGTAGCAACATTAATGTTTATGTTGTAGTTATGTAGCAATGTTAATGTTTATGTTGCAGTTATGTAGCAATGTTAATGTTTATGTTGTAGTTATGTAGCAATGTTAATGTTTATGTTGTAGTTATGTAGCAATGTTAATGTTTATGTTGTAGTTATGTAGCAACATTAATGTTTATGTTGTAGTTATGTAGCAACATTAATGTTTATGTTGTAGTTATGTAGCAACATTAATGTTTATGTTGTAGTTATGTAGCAATGTTAATGTTTATGTTGTAGTTATGTAGCAACATTAATGTTTATGTTGTAGTTATGTAGCAATGTTAATGTTTATGTTGTAGTTATGTAGCAATGTTAATGTTTATGTTGTAGTTATGTAGCAATGTTAATGTTTATGTTGTAGTTATGTAGCAACATTAATGTTTATGTTGTAGTTATGTAGCAATGTTAATGTTTATGTTGTAGTTATGTAGCAACATTAATGTTTATGTTGTAGTTATGTAGCAATGTTAATGTTTATGTTGTAGTTATGTAGCAATGTTAATGTTTATGTTGTAGTTATGTAGCAACATTAATGTTTATGTTGTAGTTATGTAGCAATGTTAATGTTTATGTTGTAGTTATGTAGCAACATTAATGTTTATGTTGTAGTTATGTAGCAACAATAACGTTTATGTTGTAGTTATGTAGCAACATTAATGTTTATGTTGTAGTTATGTAGCAACATTAATGTTTATGTTGTAGCTATGTAGCAACATTAATGTTTATGTTGTAGTTATGTAGCAACATTAATGTTTATGTTGTAGTTATGTAGCAACATTAATGTTTATGTTGTAGTTATGTAGCAACATTAATGTTTATGTTGTAGTTATGTAGCAATGTTAATGTTTATGTTGTAGTTATGTAGCAACATTAATGTTTATGTTGTAGTTATGTAGCAATGTTAATGTTTATGTTGTAGTTATGTAGCAATGTTAATGTTTATGTTGTAGTTATGTAGCAACATTAATGTTTATGTTGTAGTTATGTAGCAACATTAATGTTTATGTTGTAGTTATGTAGCAACATTAATGTTTATGTTGTAGTTATGTAGCAATGTTAATGTTTATGTTGTAGTTATGTAGCAATGTTAATGTTTATGTTGTAGTTATGTAGCAATGTTAATGTTTATGTTGTAGTTATGTAGCAATGTTAATGTTTATGTTGTAGTTATGTAGCAACATTAATGTTTATGTTGTAGTTATGTAGCAACAATAATGTTTATGTTGTAGTTATGTAGCAACATTAATGTTTATGTTGTAGTTATGTAGCAACATTAATGTTTATGTTGTAGTTATGTAGCAATGTTAATGTTTATGTTGTAGTTATGTAGCAACATTAATGTTTATGTTGTAGTTATGTAGCAATGTTAATGTTTATGTTGTAGTTATGTAGCAATGTTAATGTTTATGTTGTAGTTATGTAGCAACATTAATGTTTATGTTGTAGTTATGTAGCAACATTAATGTTTATGTTGTAGTTATGTAGCAATGTTAATGTTTATGTTGTAGTTATGTAGCAACATTAATGTTTATGTTGTAGTTATGTAGCAATGTTAATGTTTATGTTGTAGTTATGTAGCAATGTTAATGTTTATGTTGTAGTTATGTAGCAACATTAATGTTTATGTTGTAGTTATGTAGCAATGTTAATGTTTATGTTGTAGTTATGTAGCAACATTAATGTTTATGTTGTAGTTATGTAGCAACAATAATGTTTATGTTGTAGTTATGTAGCAACATTAATGTTTATGTTGTAGTTATGTAGCAACATTAATGTTTATGTTGTAGTTATGTAGCAACACTAATGTTTATGTTGTAGATATGTAGCAACATTAATGTTTATGTTGTAGTTATGTAGCAACATTAATGTTTATGTTGTAGTTATGTAGCAACATTAATGTTTATGTTGTAGTTATGTAGCAATGTTAATGTTTATGTTGTAGTTATGTAGCAATGTTAATGTTTATGTTGTAGTTATGTAGTAATGTTAATGTTTATGTTGTCGTTATGTAGCAATGTTAATGTTTATGTTGTACATTAATGTTTATGTTGTAGTTATGTAGCAATGTTAATGTTTATGTTGTAGTTATGTAGCAATGTTAATGTTTATGTTGTAGTTATGTAGTAATGTTAATGTTTATGTTTAATGTACCAACATTAATGTTTATGTAGTTATGTAGCAACATTAATGTTTATGTTGTAGTTATGTAGCAATGTTAATGTTTACGTTGTAGTTATGTAGCAATGTTAATGTTTATGTTGTAGTTATGTAGCAACATTAATGTTTATGTTGTAGTTATGTAGCAATGTTAATGTTTATGTTGTAGTTATGTAGCAACATTAATGTTTATGTTGTAGTTATGTAGCAATGTTAATGTTTATGTTGTAGTTATGTAGCAACATTAATGTTTATGTTGTAGTTATGTAGCAATGTTAATGTTTATGTTGTAGTTATGTAGCAACATTAATGTTTATGTTGTAGTTATGTAGCAACATTAATGTTTATGTTGTAGTTATGTAGTTAGTTTAATATGTTTATTATGCACCCCATACCCATCCTGTGGGCCAGTTATGTAGCAATGTTAATGTTTATGTTGTAGTTATGTAGCAACATTAATGTTTATGTTGTAGTTATGTAGCAATGTTAATGTTTATGTTGTAGTTATGTAGTAATGTTAATGTTTATGTTGTAGTTATGTAGCAATGTTAATGTTTATGTTGTAGTTATGTAGCAACATTAATGTTTATGTTGTAGTTATGTAGCAATGTTAATGTTTATTTTGTAGTTATGTAGTAATGTTAATGTTTATGTTGCAGTTATGTAGCAATGTTAATGTTTATGTTGTAGTTGTGTAGCAACATTAATGTTTATGTTGTAGATATGTAGCAATGTTAATGTTTATGTTGTAGTTATGTAGCAATGTTAATGTTTATGTTGCAGTTATGTAGCAATGTTAATGTTTATGTTGTAGTTATGTAGCAACATTAATGTTTATGTTGTAGTTATTTACCTGGAGTTTACCTGGAGAGAGTTTCGGGGGTCAACGCCCCCGCGGCCCGGTCTGTGACCAGGCCTCCTGGTGGATCAGCGCCTGATCAACCAGGCTGTTGCTGCTGGCTGCACGCAAACCAACGTACGAGCCACAGCCCGGCTGATCAGGAACTGCCTTTAGGTGCTTGTCCAGTGCCAGCTTGAAGACTGCCAGGGGTCTGTTGGTAATCCCCCTTATGTGTGCTGGGAGGCAGTTGAACAGTCTCGGTCCCCTGACACTTATTGTATGGTCTCTTAACGTGCTAGTGACACCCCTGCTTTTCATTGGGGGGATGGTGCATCGTCTGCCAAGTCTTTTGCTTTCGTAGTGAGTGATTTTCGTGTGCAAGTTCGGTACTAGTCCCTCTAGGATTTTCCAGGTGTATATAATCATGTATCTCTCCCTCCTGCGTTCCAGGGAATACAGGTTTAGAAACCTCAAGCGCTCCCAGTAATTGAGGTGTTTTATCTCCGTTATGCGCGCCGTGAAAGTTCTCTGTACATTTTCTAGGTCGGCAATTTCACCTGCCTTGAAAGGTGCTGTTAGAGTGCAGCAATATTCCAGCCTAGATAGAACAAGTGACCTGAAGAGTGTCATCATGGGCTTGGCCTCCCTAGTTTTGAAGGTTCTCATTATCCATCCTGTCATTTTTCTAGCAGATGCGATTGATACAATGTTATGGTCCTTGAAGGTGAGATCCTCCGACATAATCACTCCCAGGTCTTTGACGTTGGTGTTTCGCTCTATTTTGTGGCCAGAATTTGTTTTGTACTCTGATGAAGATTTAATTTCCTCATGTTTACCATATCTGAGTAATTGAAATTTCTCATCGTTGAACTTCATATTGTTTTCTGCAGCCCACTGAAAGATTTGGTTGATGTCCGCCTGGAGCCTTGCAGTGTCTGCAATGGAAGACACTGTCATGCAGATTCGGGTGTCATCTGCAAAGGAAGACACGGTGCTGTGGCTGACATCCTTGTCTATGTCGGATATGAGGATGAGGAACAAGATGGGAGCTAGTACTGTGCCTTGTGGAACAGAGCTTTTCACCGTAGCTGCCTCGGACTTTACTCTGTTGACGACTACTCTCTGTGTTCTGTTAGTGAGGAAATTATAGATCCATCGACCAACTTTTCCTGTTATTCCTTTAGCGCGCATTTTGTGCGCTATTACGCCATGGTCACACTTGTCGAAGGCTTTTGCAAAGTCTGTATATATTACATCTGCATTCTTTTTGTCTTCTAGTGCATTTAGGACCTTGTCGTAGTGATCCAGTAGTTGAGACAGACAGGAGCGACCTGTTCTAAACCCATGTTGCCCTGGGTTGTGTAACTGATGGGTTTCTAGATGGGTGGTGATCTTGCTTCTTAGGACCCTTTCAAAGATTTTTATGATATGGGATGTTAGTGCTATTGGTCTGTAGTTCTTTGCTGTTGCTTTACTGCCCCCTTTGTGGAGTGGGGCTATGTCTGTTGTTTTTAGTAACTGAGGGACGACCCCCGTGTCCATGCTCCCTCTCCATAGGATGGAAAAGGCTCGTGATAGGGGCTTCTTGCAGTTCTTGATGAACACAGAGTTCCATGAGTCTGGCCCTGGGGCAGAGTGCATGGGCATGTCATTTATCGCCTGTTCGAAGTCATTTGGCGTCAGGATAACATCGGATAGGCTTGTGTTAATCAAATTTTGTGGCTCTCTCATAAAAAATTCATTTTGATCTTCGACTCTCAGTCTGGTTAGCGGCTTGCTAAAAACTGAGTCATATTGGGACTTGAGTAGCTCACTCATTTCCTTGCTGTCATCTGTGTAGGACCCATCTTGTTTAAGTAGGGGCCCAATACTGGACGTTGTTCTCGATTTTGATTTGGCATAGGAGAAGAAATACTTTGGGTTTCTTTCGATTTCATTTATGGCTTTTAGTTCTTCCCGCGATTCCTGACTCCTAAAGGATTCTTTTAGCTTAAGTTCGATGCTTGCTATTTCTCTGACCAGTGTCTCCCTGCGCATTTCTGATATATTGACCTCTTTTAGCCGCTCTGTTATTCTTTTCCGTCGCCTGTAAAGGGAGCGCCTGTCTCTTTCTATTTTACATCTACTCCTCCTTTTTCTTAGAGGAATAAGCCTTGTGCATACATCGAGTGCCACCGAGTTAATCTGTTCTAGGCATAAGTTTGGGTCTGTGTTGCTTAGTATATCTTCCCAGCTTATATCGGTTAGGACTTGGTTTACTTGGTCCCACTTTATGTTTTTGTTATTGAAGTTGTATTTGGTGAATGCTCCCTCGTGACTAGTCTCATTTTGTCGGTCTGAGGCTCCACGCATACATGTCTGAACCTCAATTATGTTGTGATCTGAGTATATTGTTTTTGATATGGTGACATTTCTTATCAGATCATCATTGTTAGTGAAGATGAGGTCTAGTGTATTCTCCAGTCTAGTAGGCTCTATTATTTGCTGGTTTAAATTGAATTTTGTGCAGAGATTTAAAAGCTCGTGTGAGTGTGAGTTTTCATCAGAGCTGCCTCCTGGTGTTATTACTGCAACAATATTATTTGCTATATTCCTCCATTTTAGGTGCCTTAAGTTGAAATCCCCCAGGAGCAAGATGTTGGGTGCAGGAGCTGGAAGATTTTCCAGACAGTGGTCAATTTTTAACAGCTGTTCCTGGAATTGCTGGGATGTTGCATCCGGAGGCTTGTAGACTACCACAATGACTAGGTTTTGGTTCTCGACCTTTACTGCTAAAACTTCCACTACGTCATTTGAGGCATTAAGCAGTTCTGTGCAAACAAGTGACTCTGCAATGTACAGGCCAACCCCCCCCTTTTGCCTGTTCACTCTGTCACATCTGTATAGGTTGTAACCTGGGATCCATATTTCGTTGTCCAAGTGATCCTTTATGTGGGTCTCAGTGAAAGCCGCGAACATTGCCTTTGCCTCTGCAAGCAGTCCACGGATGAAAGGTATTTTGTTGTTTATTGCTGGCTTTAGACCCTGTATATTTGCAAAGAAGAATGTTATCGGACTGGTGGTATTGTTGGTACTGGGGGGGGATTTTTTTTCCGGCATTAGTATCTGTATCTGTTGGTTTGGAGTGGAGGCCATCGACTGTGGTTCCACTCCAGGAATGACTGGATTTGGTGTACGATTTCTGCCATTTCCTGCCAGTTTTTTTTCCTTCCTGGCACTAAAAAACCTCTCCCTCTTGAGTGGCTGTGGCTACCCAGGTTTTCCCATGGCCTGGATGTTTTGTATCTTTTTGTCCCCTTTAGATGGTATGCCTGGCAATTTAAGTTATAGCACAGTCTTTCCTGTACTGAAGAGGTACACATTTCAGGGTGAAAAAGCTTACAGGAAGGGAGTTTGCATTTTCCTGTTGTCATATGGGCATGACATTTTCTAGGGTGGTCATAGTTGCATGTCCCATCTGTTTTTCCAGATTTCCCATGCCAGCAGATACCAAGTGCATAGTATGTGCACAGGCTTGGTTTCCGTTTGCCTTGGGTTTCTGTGACTGTATTCCCTGTTGGTGCATGTTTCCCTGTTTTATTCCTATCCTCCTTAGCACCAACAATGGAGCTCCCACCAGTTGTTTTTGGTAATTTATCCTCACTATTGCTATTGGAGTCCTCTTGTTTGCTATTTCCTGCGGTATTTCTGGTTTGCAATATTGGTTTTATCTTATCTTTGACTACACTTGTTTCCCTACTATGGCTCCTGTCCTCTATGAGGTCATTTATATGTATTCCTTCCTGCGTATAATTCCCGACTACCTGGACAAAATCTCTAGCTTCACCATTACTGTCTACCAGGACAGTATCTCCAGCTTCACCATTTCTGTCTCCCAGGACAGCACCTCCAGCTTCACCATTACTGTCTCCCAGGACAGTATCTCCAGCTTCACCATTACTGTCTCCCAGGACAGCACCTCCAGCTTCACCATTACTGTCTCCCAGGACAGCACTATCAGCCCTACATTTACTGACTACCAGGACATCACCTCCAGCCTTACAGTTTGTGACTACATGGCCAGTATCAAGGGCAGTACCATTCAGCCCAGACTTTTTATGTTCCCATCTGTTGTAGAAAGCTTCCAGGTTTTCTATGAAAGCAGCTTTGATGTTATCCTCTTTTAATACCCTTGTGATTTTAGTCCACAGATTTTCCTCATTTGGGCATACCCAAAAACACTTCTCTGTTTTAATACTGCTTGTAGCTAGTTCTGGGATATCTGCACAAGGGGCGTGACACCAATTTCCACAAAAATGACAATTTATGCATGTGGTAGCCCGTTTGTTAGACTGACCACAGACTACACACAGCTTCATAATGATTTGAATGGTTGATTTACTGCAATTCTACTAGCAACCTCTTGAATATTATATTAATAACCTTAAATGAAGCTCTAGCTATTTGTATTTCTGTTTCTAACTCTTTTTGTATATTGGACAGCTTACCGTCACGTTCCTGATTTTTAATGTTTGTGTTTATAAGGGCGCCTACAAACCCATCCGTTTACAGTCTGCTTTATTGTCCAACGAAACTGTTTGAAACCAGTCCCGGGTTCCGACCAGTCAAGGGTTCGGACCAGTCAAGGGTTCGGACCAGTCGATCTGCTCTGATCAGTGGGTCACTTATTTAAAACATACTGGTCGGTGATTTGAGCTAACACATGAAGGATCTACTGGAAATTATCTACCCGAGTAATATGTGATTTGACTGATACAAAAGTATAACTTGCGTGTTGAAGAGCCGGTGATATCTGGCAGCTCCTACAATGACGTACAGTCGACCTCTTTGTTTATCAATCGCTGTATCTGGCTTTTCTATTTTTGTTTTTCCGTCTCCACCACAATAAATGCTATATTATCACTATAGTTGACTGGTGCAAATTTTGGAGGAAGGACGCTTTTTCTGTAGTAATAATTGCTTCTCGTTGTGTATATTGCGACCGCTGGTAACTACAGGTTATATGAAATTCACAGTAACGTCTCGTATTTCAAGAAAATGAAACTAATGAAAGTCACTCCACTCCACTAAGTACCATTATAATACTGGTTAGTTGCTACTACAACACTGTATTCTGCTATTCACTGGTATCACTAGATTATATGCGAGTACACTAGCAGGCCAGGAAGATTATTAAAAACAGCTGACCTGTGGTAAGTTTCTGGCGACTTCTGGCACCTGCCTCTATAGGCTTATCACTTCATTTACAAATTCACCTGTTTTCAAATGACACTTTAGCCTTTATCATCAATATACTAGGGAGCCACTGTAGTATACACTATACACTATGTATACTCAATGCTTTCAGGGAGACTTTCTTTCCTCTGACACAACGTTCAATTATTATTATTTTTTTCACACGGGAAACAGGCCTATGATTCCCCTCTGGCAGTAAACTCTGCTAGGTAATGCACACTAATTCTCCTTTTTTGACTCAGTATATAATGTTTTCCGCCCAAGATTGGTTCCAGGCGCTAGAGGGATGTATCGTATAGGATTGATGACACAAATTAAAGTTCTAGCACGTAAGAGCGACCGTGAAAACACCAGAAAACTGGGAGCACAACGAGGCACGCTGACGGTTATGTAGCAATGTTAATGTTTATGTTGTAGTTATGTAGCAATGTTAATGTTTATGTTGCAGTTATGTAGCAATGTTAATGTTTATGTTGTAGTTATGTAGCAACATTAATGTTTATGTTGTAGTTATGTAGCAATGTTAATGTTTATGTTGTAGTTATGTAGCAACATTAATGTTTATGTTGTAGTTATGTAGCAATGTTAATGTTTATGTTGTAGTTATGTAGCAATGTTAATGTTTATGTTGTAGTTATGTAGCAATGTTAATGTTTATGTTGTAGTTATGTTGCAACATTAATGTTTATGTTGTAGTTATGTAGCAACATTAATGTTTATGTTGTAGTTATGTTGCAACATTAATGTTTATGTTGTAGTTATGTAGCAATGTTAATGTTTATGTTGTAGTTATGTAGTAATGTTAATGTTTATGTTGTAGTTATGTAGCAATGTTAATGTTTATGTTGTAGTTATGTAGCAATGTTAATGTTTATGTTGTAGTTATGTAGCAATGTTAATGTTTATGTTGTAGTTATGTACCAACATTAATGTTTATGTTGTAGTTATGTAGCAATGTTAATGTTTATGTTGTAGTTATGTAGCAATGTTAATGTTTATGTTGTAGTTATGTAGCAATGTTAATGTTTATGTTGTAGTTATGTAGCAATGTTAATGTTTATGTTGTAGTTATGTAGCAACATTAATGTTTATGTTGTAGTTATGTAGTAATGTTAATGTTTATGTTGTAGTTATGTAGCAATGTTAATGTTTATGTTGTAGTTATGTAGTAATGTTAATGTTTATGTTGTAGTTATGTAGCAATGTTAATGTTTATGTTGTAGTTATGTAGCAATGTTAATGTTTATGTTGTAGTTATGTAGCAATGTTAATGTTTATGTTGTAGTTATGTAGCAATGTTAATGTTTATGTTGTAGTTATGTGGCAATGTTAATGTTTATGTTGTAGTTATGTAGCAACATTAATGTTTGTTGTAGTTATGTAGTAATGTTAATGTTTATGTTGTAGTTATGTAGTAATGTTAATGTTTATGTTGTAGTTATGTAGCAATGTTAATGTTTATGTTGTAGTTATGTAGCAACATTAATGTTTATGTTGTAGTTATGTAGCAACATTAATGTTTATGTTGTAGTTATGTAGCAATGTTAATGTTTATGTTGTAGTTATGTAGCAACATTAATGTTTATGTTGTAGTTATGTAGCAATGTTAATGTTTATGTTGTATTTATGTAGCAACATTAATGTTTATGTTGTAGTTATGTAGCAACATTAATGTTTATGTTGTAGTTATGTAGCAATGTTAATGTTTATGTTGTAGTTATGTAGTAATGTTAATGTTTATGTTGTCGTTATGTAGCAATGTTAATGTTTATGTTGTAGTTATGTAGCAATGTTAATGTTTATGTTGTAGTTATGTAGCAACATTAATGTTTATGTTGTAGTTATGTAGCAATGTTAATGTTTATGTTGTAGTTATGTAGCAATGTTAATGTTTATGTTGTAGTTATGTAGTAATGTTAATGTTTATGTTGTAGTTATGTAGCAACATTAATGTTTATGTTGTAGTTATGTAGCAACATTAATGTTTATGTTGTAGTTATGTAGCAATGTTAATGTTTATGTTGTAGTTATGTAGTAATGTTAATGTTTATGTTGTCGTTATGTAGCAATGTTAATGTTTATGTTGTAGTTACGTAGTAATGTTAATGTTTATGTTGTAGTTATGTAGCAACATTAATGTTTATGTTGTAGTTATGTAGCAATGTTAATGTTTATGTTGTAGTTATGTAGCAACATTAATGTTTATGTTGTAGTTATTTAGCAATGTTAATGTTTATGTTGTAGTTATGTAGCAATGTTAATGTTTATGTTGTAGTTATGTAGTAATGTTAATGTTTATGTTGTAGTTATGTACCAACATTAATGTTTATGTTATAGTTATGTAGCAACATTAATGTTTATGTTGTAGTTATGTAGCAATGTTAATGTTTACGTTGTAGTTATGTAGCAATGTTAATGTTTATGTTGTAGTTATGTAGCAACATTAATGTTTATGTTGTAGTTATGTAGCAATGTTAATGTTTATGTTGTAGTTATGTAGCAACATTAATATTTATGTTGTAGTTATGTAGCAATGTTAATGTTTATGTTGTAGTTATGTAGCAACATTAATGTTTATGTTGTAGTTATGTAGCAACATTAATGTTTATGTTGTAGTTATGTAGCAACATTAATGTTTATGTTGTAGTTATGTAGCAATGTTAATGTTTATGTTGTAGTTATGTAGCAACATTAATGTTTATGTTGTAGTGATGTAGCAATGTTAATGTTTATGTTGTAGTTATGTAGCAACATTAATGTTTATGTTGTAGTTATGTAGCAACATTAATGTTTATGTTGTAGTTATGTAGCAATGTTAATGTTTATGTTGTAGTTATGTTGCAACATTAATGTTTATGTTGTAGTTATGTAGCAATGTTAATGTTTATGTTGTAGTTATGTTGCAACATTAATGTTTATGTTGTAGTTATGTAGCAATGTTAATATTTATGTTGTAGTTATGTAGCAACATTAATGTTTATGTTGTAGTTATGTAGTAATGTTAATGTTTATGTTGTAGTTATGTAGTAATGTTAATGTTTATGTTGTAGTTATGTAGCAATGTTAATGTTTATGTTGTAGTTATGTAGTAATGTTAATGTTTATGTTGTAGTTATGTAGCAATGTTAATGTTTATGTTGTAGTTATGTAGTAATGTTAATGTTTATGTTGTAGTTATGTAGCAATGTTAATGTTTATGTTGTAGTTATGTTGCAACATTAATGTTTATGTTGTAGTTATGTAGCAACATTAATGTTTATGTTGTAGTTATGTAGCAACATTAATGTTTATGTTGTAGTTATGTAGCAATGTTAATGTTTATGTTGTAGTTATGTTGCAACATTAATGTTTATGTTGTAGTTATGTTGCAACATTAATGTTTATGTTGTAGTTATGTAGCAACATTAATGTTTATGTTGTAGTTATGTTGCAACATTAATATTTATGTTGTAGTTATGTAGCAACATTAATGTTTATGTTGTAGTTATGTTGCAACATTAATGTTTATGTTGTAGTTATGTAGCAATGTTAATGTTTATGTTGTCGTTATGTAGCAATGTTAATGTTTATGTTGTAGTTATGTAGTAATGTTAATGTTTATGTTGTAGTTATGTAGTAATGTTAATGTTTATGTTGTAGTTATGTAGCAATGTTAATGTTTATGTTGTAGTTATGTAGCAATGTTAATGTTTATGTTGTAGTTATGTAGCAATGTTAATGTTTATGTTGTAGTTATGTAGCAATGTTAATGTTTATGTTGTAGTTATGTAGCAACATTAATGTTTATGTTGTAGTTATGTAGCAATGTTAATGTTTATGTTGTAGTTATGTAGCAATGTTAATGTTTATGTTGTAGTTATGTAGCAATGTTAATGTTTATGTTGTAGTTATGTAGCAATGTTAATGTTTATGTTGTAGTTATGTAGCAATGTTAATGTTTATGTTGTAGTTATGTAGCAACATTAATGTTTATGTTGTAGTTATGTAGCAACATTAATGTTTATGTTGTAGTTATGTAGCAATGTTAATGTTTATGTTGTAGTTATGTAGCAATGTTAATGTTTATGTTGTAGTTATGTAGCAATGTTAATGTTTATGTTGTAGTTATGTAGCAATGTTAATGTTTATGTTGTAGTTATGTAGCAATGTTAATGTTTATGTTGTAGTTATGTAGCAATGTTAATGTTTATGTTGTAGTTATGTAGCAATGTTAATGTTTATGTTGTAGTTATGTAGCAACATTAATGTTTATGTTGTAGTTATGTAGCAATGTTAATGTTTATGTTGTAGTTATGTAGCAATGTTAATGTTTATGTTGTAGTTATGTAGCAAATGTTAATGTTTAAGTTGTAGTTATGTAGCAATCTTAATGTTTATGTTGTAGTTATGTTGCAACATTAATGTTTATGCTGTAGTTATGTAGCAATGTTAATGTTTATGTTGTATTTATGTAGCAATGTTAATGTTTATGTTGTAGTTATGTTGCAACATTAATGTTTATGTTGTAGTTATGTAGCAATGTTAATGTTTATGTTGTAGTTATGTAGTAATGTTAATGTTTATGTTGTAGTTATGTAGCAATGTTAATGTTTATGTTGTAGTTATGTAGCAATGTTAATGTTTATGTTGTAGTTATGTAGCAACATTAATGTTTATGTTGTAGTTATGTAGCAATGTTAATGTTTATGTTGTAGTTATGTAGCGACATTAATGTTTATGTTGTAGTTATGTAGCAACATTAATGTTTATGTTGTAGTTATGTAGCAACATTAATGTTTATGTTGTAGTTATGTAGCAACATTAATGTTTATGTTGTATTTATGTAGCAACATTAATGTTTATGTTGTAGTTATGTAGCAACATTAATGTTTATGTTGTAGTTATGTAGCAACATTAATGTTTATGTTGTAGTTATGTAGCAATGTTAATGTTTATGTTGTAGTTATGTAGCAATGTTAATGTTTATGTTGTAGTTATGTAGTAATGTTAATGTTTATGTTGTAGTTATGTAGCAATGTTAATGTTTATGTTGTAGTTATGTAGTAATGTTAATGTTTATGTTGTAGTTATGTAGTAATGTTAATGTTTATGTTGTAGTTATGTAGCAATGTTAATGTTTATGTTGTAGTTATGTAGCAATGTTAATGTTTATGTTGTAGTTATGTAGTAATGTTAATGTTTATGTTGTAGTTATGTAGCAATGTTAATGTTTATGTTGTAGTTATGTAGTAATGTTAATGTTTATGTTGTAGTTATGTAGCAACATTAATGTTTATGTTGTAGTTATGTAGCAACATTAATGTTTATGTTGTAGTTATGTAGCAATGTTAATGTTTATGTTGTAGTTATGTAGCAATGTTAATGTTTATGTTGTAGTTATGTAGCAACATTAATGTTTATGTTGTAGTTATGTAGCAATGTTAATGTTTATGTTGTAGTTATGTAGCAACATTAATGTTTATGTTGTAGTTATGTAGCAATGTTAATGTTTATGTTGTAGTTATGTAGCAACATTAATGTTTATGTTGTAGTTATGTAGCAATGTTATTGTTTATGTTGTAGTTATGTAGCAACATTAATGTTTATGTTGTAGTTATGTAGCAATGTTAATGTTTATGTTGTAGTTATGTAGCAATGTTAATGTTTATGTTGTAGTTATGTAGCAACGTTAATGTTTATGTTGTAGTTATGTAGCAACATTAATGTTTATGTTGTAGTTATGCAGCAACATTAATGTTTATGTTGTAGTTATGTAGCAACATTAATGTTTATGTTGTAGTTATGTAGCAACATTAATGTTTATGTTGTAGTTATGTAGCAACATTAATGTTTATGTTGTAGTTATGTAGCAATGTTAATGTTTATGTTGTAGTTATGTAGCAACATTAATGTTTATGTTGTAGTTATGTAGCAATGTTAATGTTTATGTTGTAGTTATGTAGCAACATTAATGTTTATGTTGTAGTTATGTAGCAATGTTAATGTTTATGTTGTAGTTATGTAGCAACATTAATGTTTATGTTGTAGTTATGTAGCAATGTTAATGTTTATGTTGTAGTTATGTAGCAACATTAATGTTTATGTTGTAGTTATGTAGCAACATTAATGTTTATGTTGTAGTTATGTAGCAACATTAATGTTTATGTTGTAGTTATGTAGCAATGTTAATGTTTATGTTGTAGTTATGTAGCAACGTTAATGTTTATGTTGTAGTTATGTAGCAATGTTAATGTTTATGTTGTAGTTATGTAGCAATGTTAATGTTTATGTTGTAGTTATGTAGCAATGTTAATGTTTATGTTGTAGTTATGTAGCAATGTTAATGTTTATGTTGTAGTTATGTAGCAATGTTAATGTTTATGTTGTAGTTATGTAGCAACATTAATGTTTATGTTGTAGTTATGTAGCAATGTTAATGTTTATGTTGTAGTTATGTAGCAACATTAATGTTTATGTTGTAGTTATGTAGCAACATTAATGTTTATGTTGTAGTTATGTAGCAACATTAATATTAAGAGGCTCCTAATTTCCCCCGTCTTCTAATATGTTTATTTTACTACTATGATCTACCTTGTACATAATTACTCTCATATTTGTTTCGTTTCGTCAGGTGAAGTTCAGGATCTTTACTTAATTTATGGTATAACTTGATAAATTAGACATGTGCGACACTCGGCTATCTTAACGAGGCAACGTTCATTAACGAGGCAACGTTCATTAACGAGGCAACGTTCATTAACGAGGCAACGTTCATTAACGAGGCAACGTTCATTAACGAGGCAACGTTCATTAACGAGGCAACGTTCTTTAACGAGGCAACGTTCATTAACGAGGCAACGTTCATTAACGAGGCAACGTTCATTAACGAGGCAACGTTCATTAACGAGGCAACGTTCATTAACGAGGCAACGTTCATTAACGAGGCAACGTTCATTAACGAGGCAACGTTCTTTAACGAGGCAACCTTCATTAACGAGGCAACGTTCATTAACGAGGCAACGTTCATTAACGAGGCAACGTTCATTAACGAGGCAACGTTCATTAACGAGGCAACGTTCATTAACGAGGCAACGTTCATTAACGAGGCAACGTTCATTAACGAGGCAACGTTCCGCCACAGTGACTTCATCAGTCCTTACAAAGGAGGAACTTGTCGTTCTCTGAACCATTCATCTACATTCCTGTCAGACACAGCAACATCTTGGGATCTTAATGCAGGGAACTGTTCACTTGCCTAACGTTTACGTATGATCTACTTCCACATTTGTCACGTGTGACACCACCTACGACTGCTGCACCTCACCTGCCTACAGTATATTAGCTACTTCTCTACACATATGCTGTATTTTTTTTAAGATTGATGGACTGATTACATCGACTCAAGGGTGAGGGACTAATTACATCAAACTCTTTCTGTTCTCCTTTGTATGGACTGATGAAGCCACTGTGTGGCGAAACGTTTCCTCATTAAAGATACCCAAGTGTTGTACATGTGTCTACTTTATCAACTTGTCGTTTCTCCGAGCCATTTACCTACATGGTATAAATAACTTAACAAATCCTTGATGACAATTCTGTTACAGAGGTGTGAGCTTTGCTCACACCTCTGTAACAGAATTGTCCTCAAACATTTGTTAAGTTATACCACTTTCTTGAAGATAGTCAGGGGTCTATTGGTAATCCCCCTTATATATGCTGGGAGGCAGTTGAATACCACGGCACTAGCAGCGTGTTCCAGACACATCGTTGCTAACGAGAGGCCAAGGTGCACCTTGAAGACGGGTGCGACCTAAATAATAATAATAATAATAATAATAATAATAATAATAATAATAATATCTTTACTACAGGGACAGAGGGATCTGAGACTCATAATCCAGAGTGAGAGAACTCGAAAATACTTCTCATTTTCAAAATCCAAATCAAAAGCATTTAACACAGGACCTGTGATCACAGGTGCGACATACACCCATGACAACATGCAAACATTAGGACGTGTTTCCTTAACACACCTGCTGTCCCTATTCACCTATCAGTAAAATAGGTACCGGGGTGTTAGTGGACTGGTGTGGGTCGCATCCTGGGACAAAACTGACTTAATTTGCGGGAAATGCTCAGCATAACAAGCGGTCTTCTATACAGTAATATGTCATTAATGTCAGCTAGGACTGTATACCTTGTACATGTACTTGTAGAAATAAAGATATTTTTTTATTAACACATCGGCCGTTTACCACCAAGGCAGGGTGGCCAGATAAAGAAAAACTTTCATCATCATTCACTCCATCACTGTCTTGCCAGAAGGGTGCTTTACACTACAGTTATAAAACTGCAACATTAACACCCCTCCTTCAGAGTGTAGACACTGTACTTCCCATCTCCAGGACTCAAGTCCAGTCTGCAGGTTTCCCTGAATCCCTTCATAAATGTTACCTTGCTCACACTCCAACAGCACGTCAAGTAATAAAAACCATTTGTCTCTATTAGCTCCTATCTTACACGCTCACGCATGTTTGCTGGAAATCCAAGCTCCTCGCACACAAAACCTCCTTTACCCCCTCCCTCCAACCTTTCCTAGGCCGACCCCTACCCTGCCTTCCTTCCACTACAGATTTATACACTCTCGAATTCATTCTGTTTCGTTCCAACCGTTCCTGCACCTCCTCCTAACTTCCAAACTACGAATTTTCTGCATTATATTCACACCACACATTCCCCTCAGACATGACATCTCCACTGCCTCCAGCCTTCTCCTTGTTGCAACATTCACCACGTATGTTTTACACCCATATAAGAGCGTTGGTATAACTATACTCTCATACATTCCCCTCTGTGGATAAAGTTCTATGTCTACACAGACTCCTAAGTGCACCACTCACCTTTTTCCCCTCGTCAGTTCTATGATTCACCTCATCTTTCATAGATTCATCTGCTGACACGTCCACTCCTAAATATGTGAATACATTCACCTCCTCCACACTCTCTCCCTCCAATCTGATATCCAATCTTTCGTCACCTACTCTTTTTATCCCCATCACCTTACTCTTTCCTATATTCACTTTTAATTTTCTTCTTTTACATACCCTACCATATTCATCCACCAAATTCATCCTCTTCAGAATCTCCCAAAAGCAGAGTGTCATCAGCAAAGAGTAACTGTGTCAACTTCTACTTTGTGTTAGATTCTTTATCTTTTACCCCACATCTCTTGCCAACACCCGAACATTAACTTCTCTTACATCCCTGTCTGTAAATATATTATTCTTATTATAAATGAGTGAAATAATTAAGTCCCAGTACTTCTCATTGTTCACTGAGCCACTAATCGGTCTTATGACTGATGACCCTAACGAGTTCTTCATGAATGTGTTGCAAAATTCTGCAGACATCTGTCTAGCTCATGTATGCTTATGTCCTCCACCCCAGCCACTGACTTGTGCAACATGATAATCAAGTGTTGCAAGAAACCCTTATCACGTGCTTTAAATATTCTATGGAGAAGAAGCCTAGACATTGGAGTCATTGCAGTCATTAAAAAGCCACTGACACTGCCCCTCTACAAAGGCCGTAGTGAAGCGTTCACAAATTTAAAAAATCTACAGACCCATAGCCCTAACATTTCACATTATCAAGATCTTTGGAAGTTTTTTTCAAGAGGTAAGATTAATAATCACATGGAATTGCAAGAGTTGCACACAACCCAGGTCAACATGGGCTTTGAACTAGTCACTCCTGCCTTGTGCAACTGCTGGTCCATTAGTATATGATCTTGGATGTTCTGATTGGAACAATTTCACAGGAAATCTTGAGTCTAGTGACTTTCTTGATATAGTTCAGGATTGTTCTTTAAAATAGGTTGTGACAGAACCAAATAGAGGAAACAATCTGCTTGACTTGGTTCTTGCCAACAAAGAATCAGTAATTAATAATCTTGAAGTTAATGATGAGCTTGGGGAAAGTGATCACAAATCACTTAGTTTTAATATATCATGGAATTGCTCAGTAAATTGCAATCAGGTCTCTGTCCCAGACTTCTGATTGACTGATTTCATGGGACTGAAAAATTACCTGGGTGGGCTAAATTGGGATGACCTGACTATGGGTCAGGTAGCTGGTGTTGGTTGCCAATATGACATTTTTCAGACCATAGTTCTAGCTGCCCAGACAACTTTTGTTCTGAGTAGGGAAATTAGATCTAACAAAAATGATTCCAAATGGATGAACAATAGATTAAAACATCTCATTGGTCAAAAAAGAGGTATATATAGGCGTATCAAAACAGGAGATGGGTAGTTAAGAAATCAATATATTCAATTAAAGAGAGAAATAAAAAAAAGAATAAGAAAAGCAAAAAGGGATTATGAGGCTAAGGTCGCAAGGGATTCGAAGACTAACCCAAAAGGGTTCTTTCAGGTATACAGAAATAAGATTAGAGACAAGATAGGCCCACTTAAGAGTAACTCTGGTCAGATCATTACTTCCTCTCAGTTTTTACTCAGGAAGATACTAGCGAAATTCCAGAAATAATAAATTATGTAGAACAGGATGATAATAAACTATGTACGATTGCGGTAACTAGTGACATGGTCCTCAGACAAATAGAGAAACTAAAACCTAACAAATCCCCAGGTCCTGATGAACTGTTTGCAAGGGTGTTAAAGGAATGTAAAGAGGAACTTCGCACACCTTTGGCTAATCTTTTCAACATATCACTACAAACTGGCATAGTGCCTGATAAGTGGAAAATGGCAAATGTAATACCTATTTACAAGGCAGGTGACGGATCCTTTTGTTTTGAACTATAGACCAATAAGCCTTACCTCCATAGTGGGAAAATTTATGGAATCAATAATTGCCGAAGCAATTCGTAGCCATCTTGACAGGCACAGATTGATTAATGATTCTCAACACGGTTTTACAAAGGGGCGTTTCTGTCTTACGAATTTACTAACATTTTTCACAAAGGTGTTTGAGGAGGTAGATCATGGTAATGAATATGATATTGTGTATATGGACTTCAGTAAGGCTTTCCGTAGAGTTCCACACCAGAGGCTATTGAGGAAACTTAAGGCACACGGAATAGGAGGAGAAATTTTTTCCTGGGTAGAGGCATGGTTGACAAATAGGCAGAAAAGAGTTAGCATAAATGGGGAGAAATCAGAATGGAGGCACGTCACAAGCGGTGTTCCTCAGGGGTCAGTGTTGGACCCCTTATTGTTCACAATCTACATAAACGACATAGATGAGGGGATAAATAGCGACATAAGCAAATTTGCTGATGACACCAAAATAGGCCGTTCAATTCATTCTATTGAGGACATTAGTGCACTCCAGGATGATTTGAATAGACTGACGCAATGGTCGGAGAAGTGGCAGATGCAGTTTAATATAGACAAATGCAAAGTTCTAAATGTTGGACAGGTAAATAACCATGCCACATATAAACTAAATAATGTAGATCTTAATACTACTGATTGTGAAAAGGATTTAGAAGTTCTGGTTAGCAGTAATCCAAAACCAAGACAACAGTGCATTAGTGTTCGCAATAAAGCTAACAGAATCCTTAACTTTATATCAAGAAGTATAAATAATAGAAGTCCTCAGGTTGTTATTCAACTCTATATATTTGTAGATGAATGGTTCAGAGAACCGACATGTTGATAAATTAGACACATGTACAACTCTTGGGTATCTTTATTGAGGAAACGATTCGCCACACAGTGGCTTCATCAGTCCATACAAAGGAGAATGGTGAAGAACATGAGGAGTTTGAGGTAATCAGTCCCTCAACCTTGAGTGGTTATACTGTGGTTATACTGTGGTGTGGTTATACTGTGGCAGATGCAGTGTAATCAACTTAAACAGGGAAATGACAAACACATCAAACACAAGAGGTTACAATCACAAGCATAATTTTTAAAAGGGTGGACCAGTAAGCCAGTGGAAGGTCTCGGTCAGATGACCAAAAACTCTAGCTGTGGGTCATTATATGACTAAGACCCGCATCAGGAAACATCTGTCGTGTTTCCTGACAAACCTGACCTAACTTAGCATCATACACGACACTGGTGCCAAGTTTATTGATAATTTCAAAAAGAGGAAATGTTTGACCAAATATGTTAACATGAGAGTGAGGTGCATCCTCATGTCTACACAGAAATGACAACCGTGTAGAGAATATTCTGTAAATAAAGTTACATTTTTGCTAAAATTTGATAAGTTATGTGTGGAGACTTGAGATACCCGAAGACAGGTGTAAGACAGGTGTAAGACAGGTGTAAGACAGGTGTAAGACAGGTGTAAGACAGGTGTAAGACAGGTGTAAGACAGGTGTAAGACAGGTGTAGGACAGGTGTAAGACAGGTGTAAGACAGGTGTAGGACAGGTGTAAGACAGGTGTAAGACAGGTGTAAGACAGGTGTAAGACAGGTGTAAGACAGGTGTAAGACAGGTGTAAGACAGGTGTAAGACAGGTGTAAGACAGGTGTAAGACAGGTGTAAGACAGGTGTAAGACAGGTGTAAGACAGGTGTAAGACAGGTGTAAGACAGGTGTAAGACAGGTGTAAGACAGGTGTAAGACAGATGTAAGACAGGTGTAGGACAGGTGTAAGACAGGTGTAAGACAGATGTAAGACAGGTGTAAGACAGGTGTAAGACAGATGTAAGACAGGTGTAAGACAGGTGTAAGACAGATGTAAGACAGATGTAGGACAGGTGTAAGACAGGTGTAAGACAGGTGTAAGACAGATGTAGGACAGGTGTAAGACAGGTGTAAGACAGGTGTAAGGTTCTAAATCTGAGAAAATAACTATGGCACTTACAAGGTAAATAATATAGATATGAAGAATTAGACAGGTGAAAAATCTGGGTATGTTTATTTGTAGATGTTTCGCCATCCAGTGACTTTATTAATACAAGGACATAACGGGAAACACTGTACAACTATATACAAACGATGAGGTAATGAGTCCCTCAGTCTTGAAGTTGCTGAGGGATTCATTACCTCGTCTTTTGTATATAGTTCCACAGTCTTCAAATTGTGTCGTTCAGTTTATGTTGATCAAGACACTGGATGGTGAGACGTCTACAAATAAAGATATGAAGATGCTGGACATGTCTAATTGTTCACCTTGTGAACAATTAGACATGTCCATGTACAATGTAGATCTAGATACAACTATATGCCAGAATAACTTAGAAGTCCTAGTAGTAGTATCAAATCCAATCAACTCAAATCCATCCTAGTTATTAGCAACATAAAGACAAGAGAACGATGTATTATGCTTACATAAAGTTAATATAATTAATAGCTTTATATTAACAAGTATAAATAATAGACTTCCTCAGGTTATATTGGAACTATATATATATTTATGTACCATTGGTAAGCTATCGTTCAGATTATTCTGCTCAGTTTTTGTAACCAAATTACAGAGTGGACATAAATGATCTGGAAAATAGGCAGAAAAAATGACGAAGTAGACTATGTATCTGAAATTTTTCTTACGCAGTTTGTCGGCACTAAATTTGCGCTCACTGGAAAAACGTAGATTGTGGTAGATGTATCTTTGGTGGGTAAAGCTCTCGGTTCACACGGCGAGGGTCTGCGTTCGATTCCCAGCCAGGATAGAAACACTAGGCGTGTTTTCTTTACACCTGTTGTCTATGTTCACCCATCAGTAAAATAGGTTCCTGGGTGTTAGTGGACTCGTGTGGGTCGCATCCTGGGTGTTAGTGGACTGGTGTGGGTCGCATCCTGGGTGTTAGTGGACTGGTGTGGGTCGCATCCTGGGTGTTAGTGGACTGGTGTGGGTTGCATCCTGGGTGTTAGTGGACTGGTGTGGGTCGCATCCTGGGTGTTTGTGGACTGGTGTGGGTCACATCCTGGGTGTTAGTGGACTGGTGTGGGTCGCATCCTGGGTGTTAGTGGACTGGTGTGGGTCGCATCCTGGGTGTTAGTGGACTGGTGTGGGTCACATCCTGGGTGTTAGTGGACTGGTGTGGGTCGCATCCTGGGTGTTAGTGGACTCGTGTGGGTCGCATCCTGGGTGTTAGTGGACTGGTGTGGGTCACATTCTGGGTGTTAGTGGACTGGTGTGGGTCGCATCCTGGGTGTTAGTGGACTGGTGTGGGTCGCATCCTGGGTGTTAGTGGACTGGTGTGGGTCGCATCCTGGGTGTTAGTGGACTGGTGTGGGTCGCATCCTGGGTGTTAGTGGACTGGTGTGGGTCGCATCCTGGGTGTTAGTGGACTGGTGTGGGTCGCATCCTGGGTGTTAGTGGACTGGTGTGGGTCGCATCCTGGGTGTTAGTGGACTGGTGTGGGTCGCATCCTGGGTGTTAGTGGACTGGTGTGGGTCGCATCCTGGGTGTTAGTGGACTGGTGTGGGTCGCATCCTGGGTGTTAGTGGACTGGTGTGGGTCGCATCCTGGGTGTTAGTGGACTGGTGTGGGTCGCATCCTGGGTGTTAGTGGACTGGTGTGGGTCGCATCCTGGGTGTTAGTGCACGGGTGTGGGTTGCATCCTGGGTGTTAGTGGACTGGTGTGGGTCGCATCCTGGGTGTTAGTGGACTGGTGTGGGTCGCATCCTGGGTGTTAGTGGACTGGTGTGGGTCGCATCCTGGGTGTTAGTGGACTGGTGTGGGTCGCATCCTGGGTGTTAGTGGACGGGTGTGGGTCGCATCCTGGGTGTTAGTGGACTGGTGTGGGTCGCATCCTGGGTGTTAGTGGACTGGTGTGGGTCGCATCCTGGGTGTTAGTGGACTGGTGTGGGTCGCATCCTGGGTGTTAGTGGACTGGTGTGGGTCACATCCTGGGTGTTAGTGGACTGGTGTGGGTCGCATCCTGGGTGTTAGTGGACTGGTGTGGGTCGCATCCTGGGTGTTAGTGGACTGGTGTGGGTCGCATCCTGGGTGTTAGTGGACTGGTGTGGGTCGCATCCTGGGTGTTAGTGGACTGGTGTGGGTCGCATCCTGGGTGTTAGTGGACTGGTGTGGGTCGCATCCTGGGTGTTAGTGGACTGGTGTGGGTCGCATCCTGGGTGTTAGTGGACTGGTGTGGGTCGCATCCTGGGTGTTAGTGGACTGGTGTGGGTCGCATCCTGGGTGTTAGTGGACTGGTGTGGGTCGCATCCTGGGTGTTAGTGGACTGGTGTGGGTCGCATCCTGGGACAAAACTGACCTAATTTGCGGGAAATGCTCAGCATAACAAGAGTCTTTCTATATAGTAGTATGTCACTGATGTCAACTATGGTCTGTATACCTTGTACATGTACTTGTATACCTTGTACATGTACTTGTATACCTTGTACATGTACTTGTATACCTTGTACATGTACTTGTATACGTTGTACATGTACTTGTATACCTTGTACATGTACTTGTATACCTTGTACATGTACTTGTATACCTTGTACATGTACTTGTATACGTTGTACATGTACTTGTATACGTTGTACATGTACTTGTATACCTTGTACATGTACATGTATACCATGTACATGTACTTGTATACGTTGTACATGTACTTGTATACCTTGTACATGTACTTGTATACGTTGTACATGTACTTGTAAACCTTGTACATGTACTTGTATACCATGTACATGTACTTGTAAACCTTGTACATGTACTTGTATACCTTGTACATGTACTTTTATACGTTGTACATGTACTTGTATACCTTGTACATGTACTTGTATACCTTGTACATGTACTTGTATACCTTGTACATGTACTTGTATACGTTGTACATGTACTTGTATACCTTGTACATGTACTTGTATACCTTGTACATGTACTTGTATACGTTGTACATGTACTTGTATACCTTGTACATGTACTTGTATACCTTGTACATGTACTTGTATACCTTGTATATGAACTTGTAAACCTTGTACATGTACTTGTATATCTTGTACATGTACTTGTATACCTTGTACATGTACTTGTATACCTTGTACATGTGCTTGTATACCTTGTACATGTACGTGTATACCTTGTACATGTACTTGTATACCTTGTACATGTACTTGTATACCTTGTACATGTACTTGTATACCATGTACATGTACTTGTATACCTTGTACATGTACTTGTATAACTTGTACATGTACTTGTATACCATGTACAAGTACTTGTATACCTTGTACATGTACTTGTATAGCTTGTACATGTACTTGTATAGCTTGTACATGTACTTGTATACCTTGTACATGTACTTGTATACCTTGTACATGTACTTGTATACGTTGTACATGTACTTGTATACCTTGTACATGTACTTGTATACCTTGTACATGGACTTGTATAGCTTGTACATGTACTTGTATAACTTGTACATGTACTTGTATACCTTGTACATGTACTTGTATACCTTGTACATGTACTTGTATACCTTGTACATGTACTTGTATACCTTGTACATGTACTTGTATACATTGTAAATGTACTTGTATAGCTTGTACATGCACTTGTATAGCTTGTACATGTACTTGTATACCTTGTACATGTACTTGTATACCTTGTACATGTACTTGTATACCTTGTACATGTACTTGTATAGCTTGGACATGTACTTGTATAGCTTGTACATGTACTTGTATACCTTGCACATGTACTTGTATACATTGTACATGTACTTGTATACCTTGGACATGTACTTGTATACCTTGTACATGCACTTGTATACCTTGTACATGTACTTGTATAGCTTGTACATGTACTTGTATACCTTGTACATGTACTTATATACCTTGTACATGTACTTGTATACCTTGTACATGTACTTGTATACCTTGTACATGTACTTGTATACCTTGTACATGTACTTGTATACCTTGTACATGTACTTGTATACCTTGTACATGCACTTGTATACCTTGTACATGTAGTTTTATACCTTGTACATGTACTTGTATACCTTGTACATGTACTTGTATACCTTGTACATGAACTTGTATACCTTGTTCATGTACTTGTATGCCTTGTACATGTACTTGTATACCTTGTACATGTACTTGTATACCTTGTACATGTACTTGTATACCTTGTACATGCACTTGTATACCTTGTACATGTACTTGTATACCTTGTACATGTACTTGTATACCTTGTACATGTACTTGTATACCTTGTACATGAACTTGTATACCTTGTACATGTACTTGTATACCTTGTACATGTACTTGTATACCTTGTACATGTACTTGTATACCTTGTACATGTACTTGTATACCTTGTACATGTACTTGTATACCTTGTACATGTACTTGTATACCTTGTACATGTACTTGTATACCTTGTACATGAACTTGTATACCTTGTACATGTGCTTGTATACCTTGTACATGTACTTGTATACCTTGTACATGAACTTGTATAACTTGTACATGTACTTGTATACCTTGTACATGTGCTTGTATACCTTAGTAGCAATCTTTGCACATGCACTTGCATACTACCCTTGCACACGCAACTTTGCATACCGTTGCACATGCACTTGCATGACCACCTTGTACATGCACGTTGCATACAACCCAATACACATGTGCTTATTAACCTTTTTGCATGTACCTTGTATGCCTTATTGCAACTCTGTACCCTAACCATTGCACGTTGCATAGCTTGCACATGCTTACTTGTGCATAATGCTTGTATACCTTATGCGAATGTGCATACCCTACGTGACATCTTAAGTATAGCCTTGTACGTACGTACGTGAGTACCATTGTCACACCATGTGCATTATTCACATAAATGTACATGCACTTGCATATATATAACATGTATGCTTGCATACCCTGTGTCTACACGTAATAGCCTTGCATACCCATGTACATAATGCTTAATACTCCTGTAAATACATCTTGTATTATGGCCAATACATGTACTTGTTGTCATCACCTTGTACAAGTGCTTGTATGCCTTGGCCATGTGCTTGTACAAGCTTGTGCACTTGTGACGTATGGCTTGTACATGTGCTTGCCATGATACTAATACATGTGCAATTTGTATACATCCTTGTACATGTACTTGCATACCCGTGTACACATGTCACCTTCAGGTATACCTTAATGCACATGCACTTGCATACCTTAATACATGTGCAATAAGCATAACTTGTACAATAACACATTGTGCTTGTATACCATTGTACAATGCATTCTTGTATACCTTGTACATGTACTCTTGCATAGCCTTATTACATGCAACTTTGCATAGCATTGTAATATTACATTGTACTTGTATACCTTGTAACATGCACTTGTATACCTTGTACATGTATTCTTGTGATAAGCGTTGTACATACACCTTGTTACATGTACTTGTATACCCGTGTACATGTACTTGTACACTTGTACATGCAACTTTGCATAGCTTGTACATGTACTTCAGATAGCTTGCAACAATGCATGTACTTGTATACCCTTGTACATGCACTTGCATACCCTGGTAATACATGTACTTGTATAAGCCTTGGACAATAACACTTGTATAAACAATACATGTACCCTTGTATACACCTTGCACATTGCTTATACACCATTGTACATGTACTTGTACACCTTTGGACATGTACTTGTATAGCCTTGTACATCTTTGTTATTAATACCTATTGGTCACATGTAATTTCAGATACATTAATACATGTACTTGTATACCTTGTACATGCATTTCAGTATCAGCTTGTACATGTACCTTGCATAACCTTGTACATGCACTTGTACGGTATATTGCTTGTATGCCATTGCAATGTGCTTATAATCTTGTAACATGTACTTGTTATAGCCTTGTACATGCAACTTTGCAGTAGCCTTGTACATGCACTTGCATACCTTCCTACATGTAATTTTGCTCTGTATACATTGTACTTATCTTCCTTGTACATGCTTGCATACCTTGGCACATGTAACTTGCATACCTTGACATGCACTTGTATGTCCTTGTACATGTACTTGTTATACCTTTGTACATGTGCTTGTATCTTGTAACACATATGCCCATTGTACCATTGTACATGCATGATATCTTAATACATGTACTTCCAGTAGTGTCCTTATTACATGCTTGTACTTGCAATAGCTTAGCATGTACTTGTTGTCATCACTGTACATGAACAATTTGCACTACCCTTGTACATGTACTTGTATACCTTATTGCCATGTACTTTATCTGTATGCATGACTTGTATGCCCTTTGTACATAACTTGAGGATACCTTGCTATTGCATGCAAGGGGGTATACCTTGTACATGGTACCATGCCTTGTACATACCTTATGCCAGTACATGTACTTTGCATATCATTGTACATGAACTTGTATAACCTTATTGCGTATGCTTGTATCTATGTATGTGCTTGTATACCTTGTACATGCTTGTAATATATTACACCATGTATACCTACATGTACTTGCATACCTTGTACATGTACATGTATATCCTTGGTACATGCACTTGCATACCTATTGTACATGTACTTTGTATACCTTGTACCATTGTGTATTATGTATATTGTACTACTACCTTGTACATGTGATTGTATGCATTGTACCATGCCTTACATGAACCTTGTACATAATTCTATTATTACCGTACATTCTGCTTGCATACCTTGTACATGCACTTGTGCATACCCTTATTACATGCACTTGCATACCCTTGTACATGCACTTGTGAATGCTAATATTACATGCACTTGCATGACCTTGTACATGTAACTCTGCATACCTTGTACATGTACTTGCATACCTTGTACATGCACTTCTGCATACCTTGTACATATGCTTGTAATGCTTTAATTACATGGTACTTGTAATACCTTAATACACTTAGAACTTGTAATACCGCATACATGTGCTTTGTATACCTTCTACATGTACTTGTGGAGTTATCTTGGTCGTTACATGTACTTGTATACCTTGTACATGTACTTGTACACCGTTGTACAATACACTTGTAGCATACCCTGTACACCATGTACTTCAGATTACCCTATAATACATGTAACTATGTATACCTTGTACATGTGCTTGTATTACTAACCAATGTACACATACACTATACCCTTGTACATGTAATTTGCATTAGCCCGTTGTACATGCACTTCAGTATAACCTTTTGTACATGCAACTTTAGCATACCCTTAATACGTATGCAATTTGCACACCTTGTACATGTACTTCAGTATACCTTGTACATGCTTGTAATACGAGCACCACGACTTGCATACCTTGTACATGTGCTTGCATACCTTGCACATGCACTTGTTATTACCATTGTACATGTGCAATACCTTATACCCATGTACATGCCTTACCCTTACACTAATAGCATGCAATTACATAATTTACATGCAACTTGCATACCCTTGTACATGAACTTGTACAATCTTGTACATGCACTTGCATAACCTTCTACATCTACTGTACTTCAGATATCACATGCACTTGCATACCTTGTACATGTACTTGCATACGATTGTACATGCTTATGTATACAGTGATACCTTGTATACATTGTACATGCATAATGCCTTGTACATGTGAATTTTGTATACCTTGTACATGTACTTTAGTATACCCGTTGTACATGTACTTTGCATATCTTGTAACATTACATTGAGTACACGCCTTGTACATGCAATTTGCATACGTTAATACCTTAATACTTATTATACCTTGTATTGTACTTATGCATTGCCATTGTCTTGTATACCCTTGTACATGTGCATTTGCATACCCTTGTACATGTACTTTGCATACGCTTGTACACGCACTTTCAGTATACCCTTAATACATGCACTTGCATACCTTGTACATGTACTCCTTGCATACGATTGCACATGCACTTGTATAATCCTTGCAACACGTAACTTTTGTATACATATTACTTGGTAACCAATGCAATTTGCATACCCTTGTATATGAACCTTATGAAAAGCCTTGCACATGTACTTCAGTAGATCTTGTACATGCACTGCTTGCATAATGCCTTGCACATGCACTTTAGTACACCTTATACATGTACTTTCAGCTATACCTTGTACATGTACATTGCATACAGCTTATTACATGCACTTACATACCTTGTACATGTACTGCAATATCTCTTGTGCTACGTGATTTAGTATACCTTCTACATGTACTTTAGTATACCTTGTACATGTACTTTGCATACCCGCTAATATGTCATTGTACTACAGCACACCCTAGTCTTACTTGTACTTGCATACCTTGTTACATGCGCATTTCCGGTATACGCCTTGTACATTGTACTTGCATACCGTTGTACATAATGCAGGATACTTTCTTACATGCACTTGGCATACCTTGTTACCCATGTGTATTACCTTGTACATTGCATACCAAATTGTACATGCACTTGCATACGCTTGTACATGTGCTTATTTCATAACACCTTATTACATTTGTATACCTTGTATACCTTGTATACTTGTATACCTTGTACATGTACTTGTATACCTTGTACATGTACTTGTATACCTTGTACATGTACTTGTATACCTTGTACATGTACTTGTATACCTTGTACATGTACTTGTATACCTTGTACATGTACTTGTATACCTTGTACATGTACTTGTATACCTTGTACATGTACTTGTATACCTTGTACATGTACTTGTATACCTTGTACATGTACTTGTATACCTTGTACATGTACTTGTATACCTTGTACATGTACTTGTATACCTTGTACATGTACTTGTATACCTTGTACATGTACTTGTATACCTTGTACATGTACTTGTATACCTTGTACATGTACTTGTATACCTTGTACATGTACTTGTATACCTTGTACATGTACTTGTATACCTTGTACATGTACTTGTATACCTTGTACATGTACTTGTATACCTTGTACTTGTGTACTTGTATACCTTGTACATGTACTTGTATACCTTGTACATGTACTTGTATACCTTGTACATGTACTTGTATACCTTGTACATGTACTTGTATACCTTGTACATGTACTTGTATACCTTGTACATGTACTTGTATACCTTGTACATGTACTTGTATACCTTGTACATGTACTTGTATACCTTGTACATGTACTTGTATACCTTGTACATGTACTTGTATACCTTGTACATGTACTTGTATACCTTGTACATGTACTTGTATACCTTGTACATGTACTTGTATACCTTGTACATGTACTTGTATACCTTGTACATGTACTTGTATACCTTGTACATGTACTTGTATACCTTGTACATGTACTTGTATACCTTGTACATGTACTTGTATACCTTGTACATGTACTTGTATACCTTGTACATGTACTTGTATACCTTGTACATGTACTTGTATACCTTGTACATGAACTTGTATACCTTGTACATGTACTTGTATACCTTGTACATGTACTTGTATACCTTGTACATGCACTTGTATACCTTGTACATGTACTTGTATACCTTGTACATGTGCTTGTATACCTTGTACATGTGCTTGTATACCTTGTACATGTACTTGTATACCTTGTATATGTACTTGTATACTTTGTACATGTACTTGTATACCTTGTACATGTACTTGTATACCTTGTACATGTAATTGTATACCTTGTACAAGTACTTGTATACCTTGTACATGTACTTGTATACCTTGTACATGTACTTGTATACCTTGTACATGTACTTGTATACCTTGTACATGTACTTGTATACCTTGTACATGTACTTGTATACCTTGTACATGTACTTGTATACCTTGTACATGTACTTGTATACCTTGTACATGTACTTGTATACCTTGTACATGTACTTGTATACCTTGTACATGTACTTGTATACCTTGTACATGTACTTGTATACCTTGTACATGTACTTGTATACCTTGTACATGTACTTGTATACCTTGTACATGTACTTGTATACCTTGTACATGTACTTGTATACCTTGTACATGTACTTGTATACCTTGTACATGTACTTGTATACCTTGTACATGTACTTGTATACCTTGTACATGTACTTGTATACCTTGTACATGTACTTGTATACCTTGTACATGTACTTGTATACCTTGTACATGTACTTGTATACCTTGTACATGTACTTGTATACCTTGTACATGTACTTGTATACCTTGTACATGTACTTGTATACCTTGTACATGTACTTGTATACCTTGTACATGTACTTGTATACCTTGTACATGTACTTGTATACCTTGTACATGTACTTGTATACCTTGTACATGTATATGCACTTGTATACTTGTATACCTTATACATGTACTTGTATACCTTGTACATGTACTTGTACATGTACTTGTATACCTTGTACATGTACTTGTATACCTTGTACATGTACTTGTATACCTTGTACATGTACTTGTATACCTTGTACATGTACTTGTATACCTTGTACATGTACTTGTATACCTTGTACATGTACTTGTATACCTTGTACATGTACTTGTATACCTGGTACATGTGCTTGTATACCTTGTACACGTACTTGTATACCTTGTATACCCACTTGTATACCTCGTACATGTACTTGTATACCTTGTACATGTACTTGTATACCTTGTACATGTACTTGTATACCTTGTACATGTACTTGTATACCTTGTACATGTACTTGTATACCTTGTACATGTACTTGTATACCTTGTACATGTGCTTGTATACCTTGTACATGTACTTGTATACCTTGTACATGTACTTGTATACCTTGTACATGTACTTGTATACCTTGTACATGTACTTGTATACCTTGTACATGTACTTGTATACCTTGTACATGTACTTGTATACCTTGTACATGTACTTGTATACCTTGTACATGTACTTGTATACCTTGTACATGTACTTGTATACCTTGTACATGTACTTGTATACCTTGTACATGTGCTTGTATACCTTGTATATGTACTTTTATACCTTGTACATGTACTTGTATACCTTGTACATGCACTTGTATACCTTGTACATGTACTTGTATACCTTTTACATGTACTTGTATACCTTGTACATGTACTTGTATACCTTGTACATGTACTTGTATACCTTGTACATGTACTTGTATACCTTGTACATGTGCTTGTATACCTTGTATATGTACTTTTATACCTTGTACATGTACTTGTATACCTTGTACATGCACTTGTATACCTTGTACATGTACTTGTATACCTTGTACATGTACTTGTATACCTTGTACATGAACTTGTATACCTTGTACATGTGCTTGTATACCTTGTACATGTACTTGTATACCTTGTACATGAACTTGTATAACTTGTACATGTACTTGTATACCTTGTACATGTGCTTGTATACCTTGTACATGTGCTTGTATACCTTGTACATGTACTTGTATACCTTGTACATGTACTTGTATACCTTGTACATGTACTTGTATACCTTGTACATGTACTTGTATACCTTGTACATATACTTGTATACCTTGTACATGTACTTGTATACCTTGTACATGTACTTGTATACCTTGTACATGTGCTTGTATACCTTGTACATGTACTTTGTATACCTTGTACATGTACTTGTATACCTTGTACATGTACTTGTATACCTTGTACATGTACTTGTATACCTTGTACATGTACTTGTATACCTTGTACATGTACTTGTATACCTTGTACATGTACTTGTATACCTTGTACATGTACTTGTATACCTTGTACATGTGCTTGTATACCTTGTATATGTACTTGTATACCTTGTACATGTACTTGTATACCTTGTACATGCACTTGTATACCTTGTACATGTACTTGTATACCTTGTACATGCACTTGTATACCTTGTACATGTACTTGTATACCTTGTACATGTACTTGTATACCTTGTACATGTACTTGTATACCTTGTACATGTACTTGTATACCTTGTACATGTACTTGTATACCTTGTACATGTACTTGTATACCTTGTACATGTACTTGTATACCTTGTACATGTACTTGTATACCTTGTACATGTACTTGTATACCTTGTACATGTACTTGTATACCTTGTACATGTACTTGTATACCTTGTACATGTACTTGTATACCTTGTACATGTACTTGTATACCTTGTACATGTACTTGTATACCTTGTACATGTGTATACCTTGTATACCTTGTACATGTACTTGTATACCTTGTACATGTACTTGTATACCTTGTACATGCTTGTACTTGTATACCTTGTACATGTACTTGTATACCTTGTACATGTACTTGTATACCTTGTACATGTACTTGTATACCTTGTACATGTACTTGTATACCTTGTACATGTACTTGTATACCTTGTACATGTACTTGTATACCTTGTACATGTACATGTATACCTTGTACATGTGCTTGTATACCTTGTACATGTACTTGTATACCTTGTACATGTGCTTGTATACCTTGTACATGTACTTGTATACCTTGTACATGTACTTGTATACCTTGTACATGTACTTGTATACCTTGTACATGTACTTGTATACCTTGTACATGTACTTGTATACCTTGTACATGTACTTGTATACCTTGTACATGTGCTTGTATACCTTGTACATGTACTTGTATACCTTGTACATGTACTTGTATACCTTGTACATGTACTTGTACAGGTACAATGAATGTATTTACTGAGGTAGGTACAATGTGAACGTATTTAGTAAGGCAGGTACAATGTGAACGTATTTACTGAGGTAGGTACAATGTGAACGTATTTACTGAGGCAGGTACAATGTGAACGTATTTAGTAAAGCAGGTACAATGTGAACGTATTTAGTAAGGCAGGTACAATGTGAACGTATTTACTGAGGTAGGTACAATGTGAACGTATTTACTGAGGCAGGTACAATGTGAACGTATTTACTGAGGTAGGTACAATGTGAACGTATTTACTGAGGCAGGTACAATGTGAACGTATTTACTGAGGCAGGTACAATGTGAACATATTTAGTGAGGCAGGTACAATGTGAACGTATTTACTGAGGCAGATACAATGTGAACGTATTTACTGAGGCAGGTACAATGTGAACGTATTTACTGAGGCAGGTACAATGTGAACGTATTTACTGAATCAGGTACAATGTGAACGTATTTACTGAGGTAGGCACAATGTGAACGTATTTACTGAGGCAGGTACAATGTGAACGTATTTACTGAGGCAGGTACAATGTGAACGTATTTACTGAGGCAGGTACAATGTGAACGTATTTACTGAGTCAGGTACAATGTGAACGTATTTACTGAGGTAGGTACAATGTGAACGTATTTAATGAGGCAGGTACAATGTGAACGTATTTACTGAGGCAGGTACAATGTGAACGTATTTACTGAGGCAGGTACAATGTGAACGTATTTACTGAGGCAGGTACAATGTGAACGTATTTACTGAGGCAGGTACAATGTGAACGTATTTACTGAGTCAGGTAATATGTGAACGTATTTACTGAGGTAGGTACATTGTGAACGTATTTACTGAGGCAGGTACAATGTGAACGTATTTACTGAGGCAGGTACAATGTGAACGTATTTACTGAGGCAGGTACAATGTGAACGTATTTACTGAGGCAGGTACAATGTGAACGTATTTACTGAGGTAGGTACAATGTGAACGTATTTACTGAGGCAGGTACAATGTGAACGTATTTACTGAGGCAGGTACAATGTGAACGTATTTACTGAGGCAGGTACAATGTGAACGTATTTACTGAGGCAGGTACAATGTGAACGTATTTACTGAGGCAGGTACAATGTGAACGTATTTAGTAAGGCAGGTACAATGTGAACGTATTTACTGAGGCAGGTACAATGAACGTATTTACTGAGGTAGGTACAATGTGAACGTATTTACTGAGGCAGGTACAATGTGAACGTATTTACTGAGGCAGGTACAATGAACGTATTTACTGAGGCAGGTACAATGTGAACGTATTTACTGAGGCAGGTACAATGAACGTATTTACTGAGGCAGGTACAATGAACGTATTTACTGAGGCAGGTACAATGTGAACGTATTTACTGAGGCAGGTACAATGTGAACGTATTTACTGAGGCAGGTACAATGTGAACGTATTTACTGAGGCAGGTACAATGTGAACGTATTTACTGAGGTAGGTACATTGTGAACGTATTTACTGAGGCAGGTACAATGTGAACGTATTTACTGAGGCAGGTACAATGTGAACGTATTTACTGAGGCAGGTACAATGTGAACGTATTTACTGAGGCAGGTACAATGTGAACGTATTTAGTAAGGCAGGTACAATGTGAACGTATTTACTGAGGCAGGTACAATGTGAACGTATTTAGTAAGGCAGGTACAATGTGAACGTATTTACTGAGGCAGGTACAATGTGAACGTATTTACTGAGGCAGGTACAATGTGAACGTATTTACTGAGGCAGGTACAATGTGAACGTATTTACTGAGGCAGGTACAATGTGAACGTATTTACTGAGGCAGGTACAATGTGAACGTATTTAGTAAGGCAGGTACAATGTGAACGTATTTACTGAGGCAGGAACAATGTGAACGTATTTACTGAGGCAGGTACAATGTGAACGTATTTACTGAGGTAGGTACATTGTGAACGTATTTACTGAGGCAGGTACAATGTGAACGTATTGACTGAGGCAGGTACAATGTGAACGTATTTACTGAGGCAGGTACAATGTGAACGTATTTAGTAAGGCAGGTACAATGTGAACGTATTTACTGAGGCAGGAACAATGTGAACGTATTTACTGAGGCAGGTACAATGTGAACGTATTTTGTAAGGCAGGTACAATGTGAACGTATTTACTGAGGCAGGTACAATGAACGTATTTACTGAGGCAGGTACAATGTGAACGTATTTACTGAGGCAGGTACAATGAACGTATTTACTGAGGCAGGTACAATGTGAACGTATTTTGTAAGGCAGGTACAATGTGAACGTATTTATTGAGGCAGGTACAATGTGAACGTATTTAGTAAGGCAGGTACAATCTGATCGTATTTACTGAGGCAGGTACAATGAACGTATTTACTGAGGCAGGTACAACGAACGTATTTACTGAGGCAGGTACAATGTGAACGTATTTACTGAGGCAGGTACAATGTGAACGTATTTACTGAGGCAGGTACAATGAATGTATATACTGAGGCAGGTACAATGAACGTATTTACTGAGGCAGGTACAATGTGAACGTATTTACTGAGGCAGGTACAATGAATGTATATACTGAGGCAGGTACAATGAACGTATTTACTGAGGCAGGTACAATGTGAATGTATTTAGTAAGGCAGGTACAATGTGAACGTATTTACTTGTGATGTAGTTCAGCTGGGCTTGTGAGGTCTCTGGGGAGACCTAATTTAACCAATTATATGGACACACCTTGCCTTGGCAAACGTCTGTAGCCACGCCCACGTCTGAGGTCTTTTGTTCTTGACGGCATCAGACCTAGGCGTCAGGTCGTACACGTGGTTGTGGAGGGTGCTTGGACCACCATAAAAGCCCAAGGAAGAGCTGAGTAGGGAGACTCGAGCGGAGCTGCTGCTGGGGTGCAGAGCTCCTGAGCAGAGACTTCGAGCGGAGCTGCTGCTGGGGTGCAGGGCTCGGGAGAAGGCTGCTGAAGTCTCTGGAGGAGACTGTTGGAGACATTGGGCAGAGTACTGGCTTGGCGCAGTACTCATGCTGTGTAGGTCTTGGGACCTGTGGCTTAGTTCCTGTAGTGAACTGTCCTCTGTACTATTTGTAAGTTATATTCATTTTCGTCAAGTTGATTGTGCTCCCTGTCTCACTGCTTATACATACCATCCCATTTATCTAAACCAATGACGTACTCCTGTTCCCAAATATATTATTGTACAAAGACTTAATAATAAACTGTGTTTGAGTAGAATAGAAATATTCACTGTCCCCGTCATTTATTCTTTTTTCTTATATTTTATTTATGTTTAGTTAAAGTAGTGAGAAGGTGAGTAGTGTGGAGTGGTGGGTAGAGTAATGAGAGGTGAAGTTGTAGTCACCAGTGACCTCACATTACCTACCTACCTACCGCTCACGTCTCCTGTCATCTCCTACCACCTCGCCTGCATGTACCCTACCTACTAACTCCCTCCTCTTACCCCCTATATTCCCCTAATCATTCCCCCCTACATGACATGGTGGCAGCGGTGGGATGGTCCATGTCATGTAGGGGGGAATGATTAGGGGAATATGGGGGGTAAGAGGAGGGAGTTAGTAGGTAGGGGACATGCAGGCGAGGTGGTAGGAGATGACAGGAGAGGTGAGCGGTAGGTAGGTAGGTAATGTGAGGTCACTGGTGACTACAACTTCACCTCTCATTACTCTACCCGCCACTCCACACTACTCACCCTCTCACTACTTTAACTAAACATAAATAAAATATAAGAAAAAAGAATAAATGACGGGGACAGTGAATATTTCTATTCTACTCAAACACAGTTTATTATTAAGTCTTTGTACAATAATATATTTGGGAACAGGAGTACGTCATTGGTTTAGATAAATGGGATGGTATGTATAAGCAGTGAGACAGGGAGCACAATCAACTTGACGAAAATGAATATAACTTACAAATAGTACAGAGGACAGTTCACTACAGGAACTAAGCCACAGGTCCCAAGACCTACACAGCACGAGTACTGCGCCAAGCCAGTACTCTGCCCAATGTCTCCAACAGTCTCCTCCAGAGACTTCAGCAGCCTTCTCCCGAGCCCTGCACCCCAGCAGCAGCTCCGCTCGAAGTCTCTGCTCAGGAGCTCTGCACCCCAGCAGCAGCTCCGCTCGAGTCTCCCTACTCAGCTCTTCCTTGGGCTTTTATGGTGGTCCAAGCACCCTCCACAACCACGTGTACGACCTGACGCCTAGGTCTGATGCCGTCAAGAACAAAAGACCTCAGACGTGGGCGTGGCTACAGACGTTTGCCAAGGCAAGGTGTGACCATATAATTGGTTAAATTAGGTCTCCCCAGAGACCTCACAAGCCCAGCTGAACTACAACACATACTGAGGCAGGTACAATGTGAACGTATTTACTGAGTCAGGTACAATGTGAACGTATTTACTGAGGCAGGTACAATGTGAACGTATTTACTGAGTCAGGTACAATGTGAACGTATTTACTGAGTCAGGTACAATGTGAACGTATTTACTGAGTCAGGTACAATGTGAACGTATTTACTGAGGCAGGTACAATGTGAACGTATTTACTGAGGCAGGTACAATGTGAACGTATTTACTGAGGCAGGTACAATGTGAACGTATTTACTGAGTCAGGTACAATGTGAACGTATTTACTGAGGCAGGTACAGTGTGAACGTATTTACTGAGGCAGGTACAATGTGAACGTATTTACTGAGTCAGGTACAATGTGAACGTATTTACTGAGGCAGGTACAATGTGAACGTATTTACTGAGGCAGGTACAATGTGAACGTATTTACTGAGGCAGGTACAGTGAACGTATTTACTGAGGCAGGTACAATGTGAACGTATTTACTGAGGTAGGTACAATGTGAACGTATTTACTGAGGCAGGTACAATGTGAACGTATTTACTGAGGCAGGTACAATGTGAACGTATTTACTGAGGCAGGTACAATGTGAACGTATTTACTGAGGTAGGTACAATGTGAACGTATTTACTGAGGCAGGTACAATGTGAACGTATTTACTGAGGCAGGTACAATGTGAACGTATTTACTGAGGCAGGTACAGTGAACGTATTTACTGAGGCAGGTACAATGTGAACGTATTTACTGAGGTAGGTACAATGTGAACGTATTTACTGAGGCAGGTACAGTGAACGTATTTACTGAGGTAGGTACAATGTGAACGTATTTACTGAGGTAGGTACAATGTGAACGTATTTACTGAGGCAGGTACAATGTGAACGTATTTACTGAGGCAGGTACAGTGAACGTATTTACTGAGGCAGGTACAGTGAACGTATTTACTGAGGTAGGTACAATGTGAACGTATTTACTGAGGCAGGTACAATGTGAACGTATTTACTGAGGCAGGTACAATGTGAACGTATTTACTGAGGCAGGTACAGTGAACGAATTTACTGAGGCAGGTACAATGTGAACGTATTTACTGAGGCAGGTACAATGTGAACGTATTTACTGAGGCAGGTACAATGTGAACGTATTTACTGAGGCAGGTACAATGTGAACGTATTTACTGACGCAGGTACAATGTGAACGTATTTACTGAGGTAGGTACAATGTGAACGTATTTACTGAGGCAGGTACAGTGAACGTATTTACTGAGGCAGGTACAATGTGAACGTATTTACTGAGGTAGGTACAATGTGAACGTATTTACTAAGGCAGGTACAATGTGAACGTATTTACTGAGGCAGGTACAATGTGAACGTATTTACTGAGGCAGGTACAATGTGAACGTATTTACTGAGGCAGGTACAATGTGAACGTATTTACTGAGGCAGGTACAGTGAACGTATTTACTGAGGCAGGTACAATGTGAACGTATTTACTGAGGTAGGTACAATGTGAACGTATTTACTGAGGCAGGTACAATGTGAACGTATTTACTGAGGCAGGTACAATGTGAACGTATTTACTGAGGCAGGTACAATGTGAACGTATTTACTGAGGCAGGTACAATGTGAACGTATTTACTGAGGCAGGTACAATGTGAACGTATTTAGTGAGGCAGGTACAGTGAACGTATTTACTGAGGCAGGTACAATGAACGTATTTACTGAGGCAGGTACAATGTGAACGTATTTACTGAGGCAGGTACAGTGAACGTATTTAATGAGGCAGGTACAATGTGAACGTATTTACTGAGGTAGGTACAATGTGAACGTATTTACTGAGGCAGGTACAATGTGAACGTATTTACTGAGGCAGGTACAATGTGAACGTATTTACTGAGGCAGGTACAATGTGAACGTATTTACTGAGGCAGGTACAATGTGAACGTATTTAGTGAGGCAGGTACAGTGAACGTATTTACTGAGGCAGGTACAGTGAACGTATTTACTGAGGTAGGTACAATGTGAACGTATTTACTGAGGCAGGTACAATGTGAACGTATTTACTGAGGCAGGTACAGTGAACGTATTTACTGAGGCAGGTACAATGAACGTATTTACTGAGGCAGGTACAATGTGAACGTATTTACTGAGGCAGGTACAATGTGAACGTATTTACTGAGGCAGGTACAATGAACGTATTTACTGAGGCAGGTACAATGAACGTATTTACTGAGGTAGGTACAATGTGAACGTATTTACTGAGGCAGGTACAATGTGAACGTATTTACTGAGGCAGGTACAATGTGAACGTATTTACTGAGGCAGGTACAATGTGAACGTATTTACTGAGGCAGGTACAATGAACGTATTTACTGAGGCAGGTACAATGTGAACGTATTTACTGAGGCAGGTACAATGAACGTATTTACTGAGGCAGGTACAATGTGAACGTATTTACTGAGGCAGGTACAATGTGAACGTATTTACTGAGGCAGGTACAATGTGAAAGTATTTACTGAGGCAGGTACAATGTGAACGTATTTACTGAGGTAGGTACAATGTGAACGTATTTACTGAGGTGGGTACAATGTGAACGTATTTACTGAGGCAGGTACAATGTGAAC